>NC_083608.1:41438741-41741772 GCF_029168945.1 Cannabis sativa | reverse complement strand
TTCCATTGCATCGATATTTTGTCGACATCATGTCGACAAAATATCGATAACTTCTCAAAAACAACAAAAAATGCTTGTTGTCGACATTCTGTCGACAAACATGTCGACAAAATGTCGACAAATAGTTAATCCCAAAGTTGGTTGCATGATGTCGATAACATGTCGACATCATGTCGACATAACGTCGATAATGGTCGTCACTGACCTTTCCTCCATAATCATCGACAAACCATCGACATTTCATCGACATATCATCGATAACACTGGAAAACCCAGAAATCGACTGAAAACCAGATCTGCCAGATCTCAACAATTTCAGACCAAAAAACGGTTCCAACAATAAACACACGTATAACAATTTTAAACTACATAAAGTCAAACAAAATGCTTAAAATGCAACTTACCCATTATAATGGTGTAAGATTCTTGAGTGATGTTGTATTGTGCTTCGGTTTTCCACCAACACCCACCGAGAAAACAACCATGCAACAGCAAATAATATCGTGTGGGACGGATTTCAGCTTCGGTTTTTCATAAATTTTTCAAATTTTTTCCTAGAGAGAGAGTGGTGCACGAGAGAGAGAGGGAAGAGGGAAGAGAGAGAGAGAGAAATACACTTCCAGATTTTAGCTTTTGTTTTTATTTTTTTTTTTTAAAAAAAGGGTAAAATGGGAAGTTCATGTAATTAATGGACTAAATTTGTACAAATTATAAAGGGGTATAAATTTTGATATAGGTTGTATTATTAGGGTCAAAAATTGAAATTTCCCAAATACTAAGGTAAAAAAAAAAAGCTTTTATAGGATAAATGTAAAATTTTAGATAAAAAATAATATTTTATGTAAATTTAAGTTAACGTGCTCAAATTCAGCAATCTATACAATGTCAAAGAACCTGTCGTGTCAGTAAAGATAGATTTATTTATTATTTGGTGTGTTTCTGTATTTCATTATTGAATTTGACGTGTATGGATAGTTAGCTGTGAGCTTGATGAGATATATAAAAATATTAAAAACAAATCAAGTTATTATTGTCAAGTCAAATTCAGTACGCTATACTACTTCCAAATATTTGTCAACTGTAATGCCAAGCCCATCCATATCTATATATCTATACTCTATAATAAGAACATGGAACCTTGACAAGTTGTTCTTGTTTTATTTATTTATTTTTATTTTTTGTGTGTATTTTTAGTAAGTTATTTTTTTTATTATTATTATATTGCTCAATACTATACAGGGAGAAGCAGCAAATGGGAGACAACCCATCCATATCTATATATGTTTATATATATATATATATATATATTCTTCAAGCTCCTTATAAATTGTAAATCGCGATCAATAGAGAGTTTCTATCATCACATAAATAATGGTAATTAATTAAGAGTGAGAGATCTGTATGTAGCTAGATTTAAATGGCATCATCATTCTCACGTATGGCTTTTCAAGTAAGTTGTTCATCAATGGACGGTAGGCCCTCAACTCCAAAAAGCTACGACCAGATTATCAAGAACGCATTCTCTTCAGCCCTCAAGGTTTTCTTAATTTAGATCATTAAATCAAAGTGTGTAATACATAATATTTTATATCAATTAATGGAAAATAAATCAGTACATTATAAATAACAATTTATATATTATTATGAGCAGCCATGGTTGAGATTGCAACAAGTCCTTGATATGCGAAGTGATGTCCCAAAAAACATAATAAAGAATAGCATTTGTACCAACTTGTTGGATGCTTTTGTTGATTTGGCATTTGAGTTTGTTGATCAACCATTGCTCCCTTCTCAGGTACATACTACTACTACTTATATTATACAATCAAATTGAAGTATATATGAATTAGTAATATATATATTAAATATTTAAATGTATACATACTATAAATATTGTAGGAGAACTTTGCACCTGTTAAGGAGTTAGGAGAACCTGTTGTAATCACTCACATCGAGGGGAAAATTCCCGAAAGTTTTCATGGTGGTGTCTACATAAGAAATGGTCAGTAAGCCTGCCACCCTTTAAATTTAATATATTTATCACCAAAATTTAATTAAATATAGTAACTTTGTCTTCATCTACTGGTGTAGTCTGTAGAGATATCTTAAATATGCTAATTCTTCTTTGACAAGTAGTTTTGTTGCACTGTCGTAAGACTCTAATAGAGTAGCGCGCTCAAGGTCAATTAGCTCTTAATTAATATGAATCACAATAATGGTTATAAAAAAAAAATATGAATCACAATAATTATGTATGGTGGCGTTGTTTTTGAGAAATATTAAAGAGCACTAATGGTGCCTAGTGTCCTCTTATGTGTCAATATCGATATAATTTAATATAATAGTTTTTAAGAAGTATCGTTAGGCACCACTAGTACCTAATAGCAATGATCTTTGTTTATTGCCACTCTTGCTGATGATATATGATATATGATATATTTATATATATATATATATATAATTTTTGAAAAATGATCGATCCAATGCTCATTAAAGAAAGAATAATGTCCACATTGCTGATGATATTAATTATTGAATATATTGCAATCTTTTATTGAGAAAAAAAATTAATTAATTATAGTAGAATTATACAAGTGTCACACTTGTATATTTTATATTAAACTGATACCTATAAATAATGCTAGAAAATAGATATGGATACTGATATGTTCGGTAAGTTTCTTTTCGAGATTGGACAAATCTCCAAATTAATGCACTAACTCTGATACCCAAGCGAGCTCCACTTTCCTTCACTCTAATAATCTTCGATTGAGTTTGCCATTATTGCTTGGAAACTTTGAACCATGCATGAACTCTACCAGATTCATATCAGATTTGATATGCATTACGAACGAAGTGTCAACATTCGATTGAAATTTTATTCATTCACAATCAATAAAAGTCATTTTTTGTTTTGTTCAATTTCGCAATATAGTATAAGAGCAGGAAGAAAAGCTTTCTCTCGATCTTGACTCCTCTCCGGCATCATCACCGTGTGTTCTTCTTCTCTGGCAACACTCTCACCAGTTGGAGTTTCACCTTGCTCTGCGCTTCTCACACTCTCACTACTAAAGAAAAGTGGATTCTCCGATAGTTTTAAACAGTCAGCTAATGTATTATTGTCCGTCTCTATAATCGTTGCTATTTAACCGTTGCAAAATGTAATAGAATAGGTGACGGTTTAAAACAGTCCGTAAAAAACTCTATTGGCTGTTTAAAACCATTGGCAATAGTAAACACTATAGCTGACAGTTTTAAACTGTCATATTAAAAAGAACTAGATCGCTTTAAACTGTCACATTAAAAAAAAACTAGATCGCCTAGTCAACTCACTCCCCTCTCAATCACATAATAACAGTCCACTACTGGACTCAAAATACCAAACATATAAATGGGCAATAAGCATTAACATTAATTTAAATTAAAGAAAATAAACACAAACATCAATATTATGTACAATAACAAATCCAAAGCACGTACCAGAAACGAAAAATAAAAGACAAATATAAATATTACTAAAATAAAAATAAAAACTAAAAAATATAAACAAATCCAGCTCCGACGATCTCCAACCGCTTCTCTAAATATCCACCACATTTGTGAACTGATGCAACCCAACCACTTTCGAACGTGACGATACAAACAAATTTGTCATTAAAAACAATAAAAATTAAGAAGAGAAGAGGACAAGATTGACAATCTTTGCAAAAGAAGAAAAAGAGAAGATCTTCGATCTCATAAGAAAAAGAACCACATTTGAAGGAGAATACTCGTACATGGGTTTTAAAGGAGCGAGAATCTTATATACGACCATCGTAACAAGCAGAACCACTAGACAACACTACCTCAAAGATTTTGAATGCTACTCTTCCATTCAAGATCAATCTTTTACTCCTCGTCCCCTCAATAAATTTCTTTCTTACTCTAGGCTACCTAATTCTTATCATTTCAATCATCTCGCAAAAGGAACCAAAGACATACAAACAAGCAATACAATTCAAACAATGGCTCGATGCCATGGACACTGAACTTACAACCCTTTGAAATAACAAACACTACAAGAAGTGTCACTTTTGCCAGCATATTTTTGTGCTGGCAAAAGTTTGGTATTGCGCTGGTAAAATAGAATTTACTTTTGATGTGTTGGAAAATCAACGTTGGTATTAGAACTTTTGCCAACACAAAATGAAAAGCGCTGGCAAAAATAAATTTTTGCAATGCGTAAATGCACTGGTATAAGTTTAATTTTAGCCACTGCAAATGTACGCTGGTAAAATTTTGACTTTTTCTTGTAGTGAAAACATGGTTTATTATGCCTTTCCCACCATGCAAAAAAGCAATAGGTTGCCATTGGATGTATAAAATCATAATTAACAATGACGGGTCCATAGAAAGATACAAAACTCGACTTGTGACTCAAGGACATACACAAGAAGAGGGACTTGACTTCTTTGACACTTTCTCTCTCGTGGCCAAAATGGTCATTTAAGTTGCTACTTTCTGTCTCTACAATGAAACTGTGGCGTATGTTACAAATTAACATTAACAATGTGTTTATAACTAAGGACCTCAATGAAGAGGTCTATTTGAAATTATCACCAGGTTTAACTTTGCATTCTTCTTCCTCTATAGATACTAATCTGGTATACAAACTTCACAAGTCAATATATGGACTTCGTCAATCATCAAGACAGTGGTACAAAAAGCTCTCGGGTGCCTTGCTTCAAGAAGGTTTCAAGCAATCCCAATTCGATTACAGTACTCTTTTCACACGAGGCATAGATGACCAATTCATAACACTACTTGTTTATGTCGACGACATTGTAATAACTGGACCTAGTCTTGCTGCATTACATCAACTCTAAGAATCTCTACACCAAAAGTTTAAACTCCAGGCTCTCGGACCGCTACGATACTTTCTTGGATTTGAGATATCCAAGGGCAAAGATGGTTTATTTCTTTCTCAAGACAAGTACACCATTCAATTGCTCGAAGACACAGGTTATGCAGGTAGCAAACTCGCTAAAATGCTTATAGATCCTTGGACAAACCAAATGATCAACAAGGAGAACCCCTCACCAACCCTTTCTCATACCGCCAACTCATTGGCAAGCTACTATACCTAACCTTATCTAGACCTGACATCACATATATATATTGTGAATTGTCTCAAACGATTCATGTCTAGTCCTCGAAGCATCACATGTAGGCACTTAACCACTTGTTTCGATACCTCAAAGAGAGTCCAGGACAAGGTCTTCTCTATTCGACAAATCCCTCATCACATCTCTAGAATTTCTCTAACTTAGACTGGGCTTCTTGCCCCATCACAAGACATTCAACCACAGGCTTCTGTATGTTCATAGGAGATTGCCTAGTCTCTTGGAAAACTAAGAAATAACCCACTATATCCAAAAGCTCTGTTGAAGCATAGTACAAAGCACTTGCAGCAACAACAAGTGAGATAACATGGATTTAGTATCTCCTCACAGACTTGCATCTTCCCGAAACCAAACCTGCTTTCATCTACTATGATAATTAGTTAGCCATACACATTGCTAACAGTCCTACATTTTATGAGTGAACCAAACATATCGAACTCGATTGTCACTTCATTCGTGACAAGACTAACAACTCTATTATTCAGCTTATTCTTATCTCCAACAACTTAATTACAAATTGCAGATGCATTTACTAAATCGTTGCCTTTCTACCACACTTACTTCACATATGAACAAGATGTTTGTATATGATTTATACTAGCGTTGAACATCGGGTGGGTTGACTGGGATTTGGATTTGTGGGTTTCGGGTTCAAAAAAGTGTACCCGACCCCTACCCGTGATAAGGCTTTGTGTTCGGGAGTTTCGGGCTCTCGAGTTCAGGTTGGCTGGGTCAACGGATTGACCCGATTAACTCGTTATTTTTTTTTTTTTTTAAAAAAAAAAAGACTCAAATTTTATGTGGTTTTTTTTATAATATTAAGTTAAGCATATTATATAGTTGATATCTAGAATTTTAGGTACAAATTTTTGCCACTGGAGTGGATTGGCATGAATTCTATGCATGTCCATTTTATGACAACATAGGGTAATTTTAGTGGCTTCATCAATAGGTGGTATTATGATGACCCCCCATAATATATTAGATCCAAAAACACATATTCATTGGAGTTTGGCATTCAAGGAGAGTTGGGAACTTACTTTATGTTATATTTGTAGAGATCCTAATTTGGGGGGCTGTCTCACGAATATTACAAATTACATTCTATACCCTTTTCATATTGTCTTCTTTTATTTTTACATTTTTTTTTTTTTTTAAAGTCTATCATTTTTACCCATTTTTTAGACATTGTACCAATTTTGCCCATGTCACTTCAAGATACTCTCCATGTCACTCTCTTATGTCAAGGTATTTTGGGTACAATACATATAAAAAGAGGTATGTTTCAATTAAATATAAAATTAAAGGTAAATTTGATTAATTAATTAATAAAAGTGGTATTTTTCAACTTAAGTTTTGTAACCCGAAATTGGATTCCTACCTTTGCAAGAAGTGCTAATGCACAGGGCCCATAAATTAAAAAAGGCCCAATATAACTTTTTAGGATTTTTTTTTTCTTTTTTTTTTAAAAAAAAAAAATTCAATCTTCTACTAATTTGTTATCTCAAATAAAAAAAAAAAGTTTTTCCTTATTTAATGTCTTTTAATTTTTTTTCTATAATATTTGATATTAGCTTGAAGTTGCATTAGAAATAACAACAATTTTAATAAAATTATTTAAATTTTTGGGTGCTTAATTATGTAAAATATATTTCGTAATATGATAATATTTAAAATTATTATTTGCAAATTATAATTTTTTTTTGTTAGGGACCTACTTTTTAAATTTAGAATAGAGCCTCCCAAATATTTGAGACGGTAACTTGCCAATTTAGTGTACTTTTACTTGAACTTCATTTGCCATTATCTTATCTTGTATATTTGTCTTCAATTTCTTGGCGTTTGGCTGTGAAGTGTGATCATTATAGTAACAGTGGTGTTTGCTTTGAAAGAAATTTTCCCTTTTTGGCATGTGGTGATTTTGTTGAAATTATCTCCAGATGCATGATTTATGCTAAGTTTGGTATAAAAAATTAGTGAAATAAAGTCCCACAAGGATGTTTGACACCAAAAAAACAATTAAACTTATAACACCTTAATTAATATTCGTTAAATTAAAATAAAAAAATACATTAATTTTAAATTTAAAATACACAAATCAAATTTCAAACTATATTATATAATTATATATTATTATTTTTAATATATATAATTATATATATGTAATAAAAATAAAATGATTAGATTTTAGAGTTTTTTTATTTTTAATATATTATATATGTAATAAAAATAAAAGATAAAAAATGGCCACCGGTAATCCGATGTCTATAAAAAAATCAACTCACGAACCTGCCTAAAAGTGTATTGGATTGGATCCGATTCGCCCGAATAGAATGGTTTTCTTTAATTTTACGAGTTAACCGGGTCGGGTCCAGACAGGTCGGATCCGAATCAAATCAGATCAAAATGTTCAATCCTAATTTATACAGTCTACCTTGGGGAGGGTGGCTAGCTAATAGGAATTCGATTATTTTGATTTTCAGTTTAGTGTGTTTTGTAAGCTGGTTATAGCCATTAGTTTAGTGTTAGTTCTGTTAAGATTAGTTATTTCCTTCTAATGTTAAGCTAGTTAGGCATATTGGTTAAGTTTGTTAACAATTCTGTGTATTCTATATATAGAAAAACATTCACTTGTAATTTCATTCATTTCCGCAACATATGATGGATAATAAATAGTAATTAAAAATGGCAGGAGCAAATCCTCTGTTTGGAGCACTAAAGTCAACAAAATCTATATTTGGAAAGTCAAGTCGCATTTGGGTAGAAGGAGAAGGAATGCTTCATGCTCTTTATTTTACAAAAGACAAAAATGATAACTGGAGTGTTCACTACAACAACCGTTATGTTGAAACCCAAACTTTCAACCTTGAAAAACAAAGAAACAAGCCATCTTTCCTTCCCATCATAGAAGGCGACTCTACTGCTCTAATAGCTGCTTCTCTCCTCAATTTAGTACGTATTTATGTTATGTATTTGTATATATGCATTTTCTATATATACCCCATAAAATTAATTAATAAATTAGTTTAATTAATTTTCAGCTGAGATTTGGCAAAGTGGACAAATACATGAGCAACACCAATGTGTTTGAACACTCCGGAAAATTATATTCCGTAGCAGAAAATCATGTACCTCAAGAAATTGACATTTCTACCTTACAAACATTAGGCGATTGGGATCTCTCCAATCATTGGAATAGACCATTTGCAAGCCATCCTAAGGTTACATCATTTACCTTAATTATATATATAGTTAGTACTGTACATTATACAACAGTATCTGTAAATTTTAACTTTATTGTATGTTTATTTATATATATATATGTGAGATTTTTGTAAAATATTTGAACACTACAATATGCTTATGTATGCAGAAAGCTCCAGGTACCGGGGAGCTTGTTATAATTGGGATGAATGCAATAAAACCCTATGTTGAATTAGGAGTAATTTCAGGTACATAACTATAAAGCTATCTCAATAAATATTATAAAATGCATCATTTTTTATAGATTAGAAATGAAGTAGTTAAAGGAAAGGTTGTAATTTTACATGAACTTGGTCCCTCTGCATTTTCAGCTGACGGGAAAAAAATTGTTCACAAAACTGATCTTAAACTCGACCGGTGTACATTTTGCCATGACTTTGGTGTTACAAAAAGGTATAAAAAATTAATTAAAAAATCAATATGTAATCGTATTTTTTTTTTATTTGTTGAATAATGTGGGGTTTACAGGTACAATGTGTTTATGGATTTTCCACTCACTCTAGACGCAATGAGATTTTTCTGTGGAGGCTCGTGAGTGTATCTTTAATAAAAATATTATTAATCCATATATTTCAATACCATAATATATATAGAGTTGATTACATATAATATTATTTTTGATTGTGTAGATTAATAAAGTTCGATAAGAATGAGTATGCAAGGATTGGTGTCATGCCACGCTATGGAAATTCAGATTCAATTATATGGTTTGATGTTGAACCAAATTGCACGTTTCACCTTTTCAATTGTTTTGAAGATGGAGAAGACGAGGTATTAATTACCCTAATTATTATAATTGAATTATTGAATAATAATGTTCTAATATGTATGAGGATTAATGAACAGGTTGTAGTGTGGGGTTGTAGAACCCTCGAATCAGTGATAGCAACTGGCTCAAATAAAGAAAATTTTGATACCTCAATTAGTGATGGATTGTTATATGACCGGCCTTACGAGTGGCGATTAAACCTGCGAACCAAACAAGTTAAAGAAAGAAATCTCACCTCAAATACAGAATTTTCCATGGATTTTCCTACCATTAATCCAAATTTTTATGGTGTTAGGAATAGATTTGGTTACGCCCAAGTTGTGGATTCTCCTGCCAGCTTTGCAGCAGGTATAATGATCATATAGCAAAATGTAAAACTTTGATAATTCATTAAATGCCCCTGTTTAATGTGTAATCATTATGATTAACATGCCACAGATAACAATGCTAAATTTGGAGGTCTAGCAAAGTTGCATTTTGAGCCAGAGAATGATTCAAGATTTTCTTCTACAAAAGTAGAATACAAAATGTTTGAGAAGAACACATTTGGCAGTGGAGCTACTTTCATTCCTAAAATAGGAAGTGATGAAGAAGATGATGGTTGGATTATCACTTTTGTTCACAATGAAGACACTGACATATCCCAAGTAACTTTGTTTTCTTTTTTGTTTCATGCTATAATTTTAATTAAGAATTCTGACAAGGTAGCCAAGGTTGGCAATTTTGGTGCTAATTCTACTTATTTATTATTAATTAACCGAAATTGCAGGCTCTTGTGATTGACACAAAGAAGTTTTCTGGTGATCCAGTTGCCAAAATTACATTGCCCAGCAGAGTTCCGTATGGATTTCATGGGGCTTTTATACCATCGTAGCCTAAGAGTACGTGTTATAAATATGTATATAATTATTCATAGAGATTGTTATTGTGGCACCAGGACTGCCTAACATATTTAAAGACCGCGTTTTACAATTAATTAGTAATATTCTTTAAGAGCGCTATGATACTAAAAAAAAAAATACTAGTTACTATAGTAACTTTTACCATTTCTGTTATACTGATGGTTCTAAAAACTTCCAAAAGTGGTGATAATTAAAATTAAAGATAATACATCATGATCATAATTATCTTTTTATTGAGAAATTGAATATGAAAAAAAGTAAAAGGTTTAATCTACCTTCCACTTTAATGATTATTTATAAATGATTGCTTTTGATAATTTGCAGAGGTGGAAAAGGAAGTGATTTGCTGAAATCTTTAAATTGGAGCTCCAGGTGGCTGTAGACTATTGGAGAGTACTACTTTGTTTATGACCCTAATTAAAACATGATAAACACAGGAGAAGGAGATTATCCATCATATACTTGGCTTTTATTAGCCATTACGCTCCTCCCCTCATAATTTTGGTTCTATTAAACTCATTGTTATTATTGTGTCTTTCTTGGATAATGACACTTCACTTGTATTTTTCTTTTCCATTTTAACTTTTTAGCCATAAAAGGTTCAATTCAAAGGTCTCCACCTATAATTTTTAATTTTTAGTGTGAGACCAGAGTACCTGTCTTGATTTTTGTTTACCTAGTAATTAGCTTAAACCCTCCTGAAATGTCTAGATGATACATGGTAAATATTCTAAAATGGGATACTTGCATCAAAATCCTTTTAATATTTATAAATATTAGCATATGATCCTTATAAAAAAAATAAGGACAAAAGTATCTTATCTTACGATTTTGTTACGGTTGTACTATTTTTTGGCCATTAAGTGTTACTTTAAAAACATGTCGCAACATATTATTAGATCATGTATTAAATAAGCTAAAGAAATATGTAGCCATGTGTTTCTGAGCTGACACTTAATGGACTTAATTAGTACTTAACAGCCAAAAAGTAGTATAACTATAATAAAATCGTAAAATAAAGTAATTTTGCCACCACCTTTTTTAATTAAAGTGATATATATAACAATTACAAATATTAAAAGAATTTCGCCGCAAATATCCCTTCTAAAATATATGTACAGTAGAACAAGCCCTAATCTCATTTTCATTGAAATATTGTTACTAAATATAGTAGTATCCACTATCCAACATTATTACAAGTATAATAATTATAAAATTATATATATAAAACTTTTTATTTTATTATACTAACAAAAATATAATATACATTATTACAAGTATAATAATTATAAAATTAAATATATTCTTTACTTAATTACACTAATAAAAATATAATATGCTTTAAGTATATCTCTTCCTCATTTTTCATTAGCTCCTCTCGATCTATTTCTCTAGAGAATTGCTAAAAAAATATCACTGGTGCTTAGCACTTTCCTCAGTGTGATACTGTTGTTATATTTAAAATTCGGCTACACTTCAAAAACTAACATGTGTCTTGCGGTGGAATATGAACCACTAGATATAATAAAATTATATGCAAGATAGAATAACTCGTTAACAAAGATTAAATAGAAATTATTCATAATTCACTGGCTATATGGTCTTAGGCGAGATAAGAACAAAAGACTATTAAAACTTATATCGAAGAGACACGCACCTGCCTCGGAATACATAGTCAAAGAAGATATTCATCTATTCAAAGTAGAACAAAAACAATCACACATGGTAACCTCGGGTTACGTATAGTGAGACAGTCACCTCGCGATTCTAACTAAAGAGACTTGACGAGGCGTACCATCTGCTAAAACTTAGCGTTTTTCCACATCAAGATGGACAAGGAGAATAACTTGGGTTAAGCGAGATACAATTGTCCAAATCAGTATTAACCATCGAAAAGGATAAGAACAAAAAACAGTTAAGCAGTTATCAAATATTATCCTACATGTAATTAAATGAAACGTGGGAATTATCCACGTTTCATGAACAGTTACATTTTAAACTGATCCCAAGTAGATAACTGTCAACCTATATTCCTATCAATAGGGGCAGATTCCATAAAAAAAGACGACAGAGAATTTGAGAGAAAAAATGTTATCAATTAAATATTGTATCCTGTATTCAGAACATATAATAATAAGATAGACTCGCTGCAAAACCACGTAAATAATCTAGAGTTATTTAATCATTTATTATGATTTCTGTGATATATTTATTACGTAAAGGTTCATTAATTTTAGTTAACGAAAATTTGTGTTAACAACTGCTATTAGTATAATTCAGTATTGGGTCTCATATAACTTAAGAAAATAACTTTTAGAGAATATTGCTAACTAATCGTTAGGCGTCATCTATAAAAGTTGTTGGACACTATTTGTAACACTCATTTCTCTAAACAATGTGTTTGTCAAACATAATTATTCTTTTGCAGGGTTTTGTGACTTTTACTGTACATCTCAAATAGGGATTGTTTATTAAAATGGTCTTGCCAAAAAGTGTATGTAAAATAAACTTTGAGAATATAGATATTGAGTGTTGTTCAAAAGAGATAATAGTCATGTCATATTTTCTTTTTCTTTTAGAAAAAAAGTATATTTTTATCACGAAACTTTATTAATTTAGGTACCATTTGGAAATATTTTTGCTTTCGAATTTTTTAATGACAAAATGAAAGTAAAATTTTTATTTTTAAAAATTTTATTTTTGAAAAATAAAAATGCTTTCTATAACTACTTTGTTTTTCAATTTTAAAAACAAAAAATAAAAGTGTATTCTGTAAAATTCATTTTTATTTTTATTTTTTTATTCTATTTAAGTCGGGTCTAGGGTCCGAGATCGAATTCGAGATCGGGTCAGAAGTCGGGTTTGGTGCCAGGGCCATTTGGGGGGAGGGGATTGGTTCCAGGTTTAAAAGTGGCTTTTTTTTGAAAAATATAAAAAAATTAAAATAATTTTATAAAACATATTTTTGAAAAATATTTTTATTTTTTTAATTTTATAATTAAAAAATTGATTAAAAAAAATTATCAAACAATACTTTAATATTTAAAATATAATATGTGCAAACATAATAGATATTTTTTAAAATTGTCAATCATTCCATTAGTTTTTATAAAAAAAAAAAATGATTAAATATGAAAGAAAATAAAATGAAAAAAAAAGTCTCATAAAAAAATAATTTAATTACCAAGAGTCTCATAAAAAAAAATTAATTAGGAAGAGAAAAAGTCTTCTTTCCTTTTGTCATCATTTAAGATGGCCCATTATACCTATTTATTGATGTTTGAAGATAATCATGATTCCCTTTGCCAACCACCCCTTTCATGTTTCTCTCTCTTTATGAAATGTGTGCAATAAATTATTGAAGCTGAAAGCATTTAAAAAGCAAACTGGACTACAGACTACACTACAGAGTAAGTAAAAATAAAATCAACTCTAATTAATCAACCCTGAAAGCAACTAATTATACTTGGCACCACAGCTTTCAACATTGTTATATGAAAATAAATTTAGTGATAAAAGCTTAAGTATTCCACGGGGTCACATGTTTATATAGGAGTTTGCGTTGTCGGGTTGATTATCACTAAAGAAATACATTAATCATCGAAATTTTCACTTAGTTTTAATAATATTCTCTCATCGAGAAGAAAAGGTAACTAAACAAAACTTAGCTAAATTAACTTGGGATCACAACAATCACAACAAATACAATAATCTAAATGACATCAACATATGTAATATGTAAGTATATCGTTTCCTATGTGGGTCATTGTTTAATTTCAATAAAAAAAATATCACGATTGGACATTAATAATATTTAATATTTTTTATAGGTGACGCCCTATGATACAATTGATTAGCAATATCTTTTAAAAATTATTTTCTTAAGTTATATAAGATCTGACACTTAATTACATCAATAGCATTATAATATCGAAAAAATATTAGGCACCAATAATGTGTTTTAGCATTTCTCATAAAAAAACAAAATTCATAAGATTTGAAGGAGTTTAAGTATCACATTACACAAGCAATCTCTCTGTGAAATGTGGCCAGGCTCCATTTCGAAATATTTTTCTCCACTAATCACAATGAATTCTTACTACTAAGATGTGAATATGAAGATTGGATTCGCGTTATTAAATTTGGTTAAAATGGCCTCTAAATCAAAAATTTTAAATATTCTTCTTTTAAGGGTAAATTTTAACAAGTTTTTTCCTTACTCTTACACTAGTTAGTATTTTATTAAAATCTCATCCTACACATCTGGAAACATCGTGAAATTTCACATGTAAGAGGCCAAGACCGTTGTGCATCACTTTTTTATTGAACACGTTGAGAGATAAAGTAATTTTCATACACTAACAATTATTTTAATCGAAATAGTAAAAATCTCACAATTCTGATAGTGGTACCCCTTTGTGAAATGTGGCTCAGACCCATCTTAGAATATTTTCTGCCACTAGTCACAATAAATTCATACTACTAGGTCTTGAATATCAAGATTGGATTCGCGTTAAATTTAGTTAAAAGGGCCCCTAATTCAAAAATATTAAAAATTCTTCATTTCAGGGTAAATTTTAACAAGTTTTTTCCTTCCTCTTATACTCGCTAGTGTTCTGTTAAAATCTCACCCTACACATCTCAGAAAATAGTGAAACTTCTCAAGGATGAAGTCAAGACTGTTGTGCATCACTTTTCTATTGGACACGTTGAGAGATATAGTAGTTTTCATGCACTAAAAATCATTTTAATTGAAATTGTGAAAATCTCACATTTCTGATAGTAACAATGAACTCGTACTACTAAGACGTGAATATGAAGATTGGATTCGCATTAAATTTGGTTAAAATGACCCCTACTTCAAAAATTAAAAATATTTTTCTTTTCAAGTAAGTTTTTTAACAAGTTTTTTCCTTACTCTTACACTCGTTAGTGTTATTCTAAAATCTCACCCTACACATCTCGAAAAATAGTGAAATTTTACAAGGACGAATCCAAGACTATTGTGCATCACTTTTCTATTGGATGTACACGTTGAGATATAAAGTAATTTTCATGCACTAACAATCATTTTAATCAAAATAGTAAAAATCTCACATTTCTGATAGTGGTACCCTTTTGTGAAATATGCCCCGACCCCATCTTGAAATATTTTTCTCCACTAGTCACAATGAATTCTTACTACTAAGACATGAATATGAAGATTTTGCTTGCATTAAATTTGGTTAAAAGGGCCCCCTAATTCAAAATTTTTAAATATTCTTCATTTCAGGGTAAATTTTAACAAGTTTTTTCCTTCCTTTTATACTCGTTAGTAGGGATGCACATGGGGCGGGGAATTGGCGGGGAGTGCTCCCCCCGTCCCCATCCCCGTTAAGAATTTTAATCCCCATCCCCGCTTATTCCCCATCGGGGATGGGACGGGGAATCCCCTAATGGGGCGGGGACGGGGCGGGGAATCCCCTAATAATAAAATAAAGTTTATAATGAAATTTTTAATATACAAAAATATTAAACTACATAAAAATTAAAATATTACACATTAATTATTATTCAATAAACTAATTATTATCCAAAATATAACTTAAAATTCATAAAAAAAAGATACTAATATACTAAAAAAATGCAAACATAAATTATAAATTATAAAATATTATTAAAAATATAAGATAAAATACTAAACGGGTCCCCGTCGGGGCGGGGAGTGTGATCCTCGTCCCCGCCCCGTTCCCCATTTAGACGGGAAATCCCCGCCCCATTAGGGGCGGGTCCCCGCGGGGCCCCATCCCCGTGGGGAAAATGTGCATCCCTACTCGTTAGTGTTCTGTTAAAATCTCACCCTACACATCTCAGAAAATAGTGAAACTTCTCATAGACGAAGCTAAGACTGTAGTGCATCACTTTTCTATTAGACACGTTGAGAGATAAAGAAGTTTTCATGCACTAACAATCATTTTAATTAAAATTGTGAAAATCTCACATTTCTGATAGTTGTTCCCCTTTGTGAAATGTGGCTCGGACCCATCTCAGAATATTTTTTGCCACTAGTAACAATAAACTCGTACTACTAAAACATGAGTATGAAGATTGGATTCGCATTAAATTTAAAATATTCTTCTTTTCAAGGTATATGTTAACAAGTTTTTTCCATCCTCTTACACTCGTTAGTGTTCTGCTAAAATCTCATATTTCTGATAGTGGTACCCCTTTGTGAAATGTGGCCAGCTTCCATCTCGATATATTTATCTCCACTAGTCACAATGAATTCTTACTACTAAGACGTGAATATGAAGATTGGATTCGCGATAAATTTGGTTAAAATGGTCTCTAATTCAAAAATTTTAAATATTCTTCTTTTCAGGGTAAATTTTAACAAGTTTTTTCTTACTCTTACACTAGTTAGTGTTTTATTAAAATCTCACCCTACACATCTCGAAAAAATGTGAAATTTCACATGATGAAGCCAAGACCGTTGTGCATCTTTTTTTTTTTTTTTGGACTCGTTGAGAGATAAAGTAGTTTTCATGCACTAATAATTATTTTAATCGAAATAGTAAAAATCTCACAATTCTGGTAGTGGTATCCCTTTGAGAAATGTGCTCCAAACCCATCTTAGAATATTTTTTGCCACTAGTCACAATGAATTTTTACTACTAAGACTTGAATATGAAGAATGGATTTGCAATAAATTTGGTTAAATTGGCCCCCTAATTCAAAAATTTGAAAATATTCTTCTTTTCAATGTATATTTTAACAAGTTTTTTCCATCCTCTTACACTCGTGAAACTTGTCAAGGACGAAACAAAGACTGTTCTGCATCACTTTTCTATTGGACACATTGAGAGATAAAGTAGTTTTCATGCACTAACAATTATCTTAATCGAAATTGTAAAAATCTAACATTTCTGATAGTGGTACCCCTTTGTGAAATGTGGCCAGCTTCCATCTCGATATATTTATCTCCACTAGTCACAATGAATTCTTACTACTAAGACGTGAATATGAAGATTTGATTCGCATTAAATTTAGTTAAAATGGCCCCCTAATTCAAAAATTTGAAGGGTAAATTTTAACAAGGTTTTCCCTTACTCTTACACTAGTCAGTGTTTTATTAAAATCTCACGCTACACATCTCGAAAAATCGTGAAATTTCACATGGATGAAGCTAAGACCGTTGTGCTTCACTTTTCTATTAGACACTTTGAGAGATGAAGTAGTTTTCATGCACTAACAATTATTTTAATCGAAATAGTAAAAATCTTACATTTCTGATAGTGGTACCCCTTTGTGAAATGTAGCACAAACCCATCTTAGAATATTTTTCGCCACTAGTCACAATGAATTCATACTACAAAGACTTGAACATGAAGATTGGATTCGCGTTAAATTTGGTTAAATTGGCCCCGTAATTAAAAAATTTAAAATATTCTTCTTTTCGGGGTAAATTTTAACAAGTTTTTTCCTTACTCTTACACTCATTAGTGTTCTGTTAAAATCTCACCCTACACATCTCGAAAAATCATGAAATTTCACATGGACGAAGCCAAGACCGTTGTGGATCACTTTTTTATACGACACGTTGAGAGATAAAGTAGTTTTCATGCACTAACAGTCATTTTAATCAAAATAGTGAAAATCTCACATTTTTTTTAAAGTGGTACCCCTTTGTGAAATGTGGCGGAGACCCATCTCGGAATATTTTTTGCCATTAGTCACAATGAATTCGTACTACTAAGTCATGAATATAAAGATTGGATTCGCGTAAAATTTGGTTAAAATGGCCCCTTAATTTAAAAATTAAATATATCCCTCTTTTTAAAGTTTTCTCTTACTCTTACACTCGTTAGTTTTCTCTTAAAATCTCACCCTACACATCTCGAAAAATCATGAAATTGCACAGGGACAAAGCCAAGACCATTGTACATCACTTTTCTGTTAGTTACATTAAAGAAAAATTAGTTTTCAAGCAGTAATAATCATTCTAATTGAATCAGTGAAAATCTAACATTTCTGATAGTCGTACCCCTTTGTGAAATGTGGCCCGGACTCATCTCGAAATATTTTTCTCCACTAGTCACAATGAATTCGTACTACCAACACGTGAATATGAAAATTGGTTTGAAGTTAAATTTTGTTAAAATGACTCCTATTTCAAAAATTGAAATGTTATTCTGTTTAGGATAAATTTTAACAAGTTTTTTTTTTACTCTTACAGTCATTAGTGTTCTTTCAAAATCTCACCCTACACATCTCAAAAAATTGTGAAATTTCATAAGGACGAAGCCAAGACCGTTATCTATCACTTTTATATTGGGGTCTGGGGTTTGGGGTTTGGGATTTGGGGTTTTAAGGTTTGGGGTTCGAGGTTTGAGGGTTTTGAGGTTTGGGTTTTTGGGTTTGGTGCTTATGGGTTTAGTTATTTTACATCAGGATTTTGGGGTTTGGGTTTTGGGTTTTGAGTTTGGGGTTTTGGTTTGGGTTTTGGGTTTTTAGGTTCGGGATTTAGGGTTTTGTGGTTTGGGATTAAGGGTTTGGGGTTTGGTGTTTAGGGTCTTTAGCTTTTGGGATTTTTTGGTTTGAGGTTTAGGGTTTGGGGTTTTGTGACTAGGGTCTAGAGTTTAGGATCTTGGACCTAGTGTTTGGGGTTTGATGTTTTAAGTCTGGGGTTTGGTATTTGGGTTTTAGGGTTTGGGGATTAGGGGTTTAGGGTTTTAGGGTTTGAGGTTTGGGGTTTGGTGTTTTGTGTTTGGGGTTTTGAGGTTTGGTGTTTTGGGGATTAGGGTTTGGGATTTAGGGTGTGATGGTTGGAGTTTTGGGGTTTGGAGTTTTGAGGTTTTGGGGTTTAGAGTTTGAGATTTGGGGTTTAGGGTTTGGCAGTTTTGGCGTTTGGGGTTTGGTTATGGGAATGGGATGGGGAATGGGAATTCAAATGGGAATGGGCATGGGTCAAGGAATGGGAATGGGAATGGGAATGGAAATGGGGATTGGGGATTGGGAATGGGAATGGGAATAGGCCAGGGAATGGGAATGGGAACGAGAATGGAAATGGAAATGAGCCGGGGAATGGGAATGGGTCGGGGAATGTGAATAGGAATGGGAATGGGAATGGGTTGGGGAATAGAAATGGGAATGGGAATGGGAATGGGAATGCAAATGGGAATGGGAATGGGAATAGGGATGGGAATGGAAATGGAAATGGGTCGGGGAATGGGAATGGGAGTGGCTCAGAGAATGGGAATGGGAATGGGAATGGGAATTAGAATGGGAATGGGAATGGGCAAGAGGATTGGAATGGGAATGGAAGTGGGAAAGAGAATTGGAATGGCTCAGGGAATGGGAATTGGAATGTGAATGAGAATGGGAATGGGAATGGGCCAGGGAATGGGAATGGGGGTGGGAATGGGAATGGGAATTGGGATAGGAATTGGAATGGGAATGGCAATAGGAATAGCAATTGGGTGGGGAATGGGAATGTGAATGCAAATGGGAATGGGAATGGGTCGTGGAATGGGAATGGGAATGGGGAAGGGAATGGGAATGAGAATTGGCTGGGATTTGGGATTTGAGGTTTGGGGTTTGGGGTAGGGCTGTTCATATAAATCGGGAAACTGCAGTTTAAATTCGGACAACTACAATCCGAACCATTGTAAACAGTAATCGGGGAAACTGTTTTTTGGTGGTTTGGTCAATCCGGACCGTTTACGTCGTAATGGTTCGATTGCGGTTCATAATATATAATTAACGGTTAAATCGGATCGGACTATTTATAATAAATAATTAATTTATATATTTTTTTATACAAGACTATATGTATAATTTAGAACTTTTTTGTGTGTCAAGTTTTTTATTGCATAAATTTTAGATTTTTATGTTATGTTTGACTTTTGAGAGTGTTTTTATATCATTATTTATATCTTATAGATCTATTACTTATCATGTTAAATATATATTTTGAAAAAAAATTAAAAACTTAGTAAAAATAGTACAATTACTAAAAAAAATATGAATAATTATTAATTCCACATAAACCGTGGTTTCGAACCAAACCAAACCGTTCTTAAGGTTTGGTTTGAGAAATTTTTTGGTCTGGTTTGGTTTCTAATATTGAAAAAACCTTCATACTGGTTTGGTTCAAAACTTATGAAAATCCGAACCAAACCAATCCGTGAACACCCCTAGTTTGGGGTTTAGGGTTTAGGGTTGGGGTTTAGGGGTTAGATGTTAGGGTTAGAGGGTAGGGGTATGGGTAGGGGTTTGGAGTCAGGGGTCAGGGTTCAGGGTTTATGGCATGTTTACTAATAAGTAATGGGAATCAATAGTAAGGTAATTATTCCCTTACATTTCTTTACTTACATCATTAAAATTAGAAAATAGAGTACTTGATTAAATAAGGGAGAAAAAAAAGGGAGAACTTTCCCCACTAATTATGTAAGGAATGCCATTAAAGGTAATGGATTTTAATTATTTATATTACATTTTAATATATAATATATAATGACAATTTTATCTTCTAAAATATATCTTACAAAATAACTATCAAATAATATAGTTTAACTCAAAAGGGCAATTTAGTCAATTTAAGCATTCTGATTACGTTTCCTAATAAAGTAAACAAGATAAATCACAACTATTATATTTTCAAAAAATTTAGTAAACAACATATTACAAATATTGATTGTGATTATTTTTTATTTATTCTGGTACATTTCTCTATTAATTTATTCTAATTCTGAATACTGTATAGTAAACGTGCCATTAATGGCATTCCTTCCAAAATTGGCGGGTAAAGTCCTCCTTTTCTTTTCTCCCTTATTTAATCAAGTTCTCCCTTTCTTAATTTTAAAAATGCAAGTAAACAAATGTAAGGGAATCATTACCTTACCACTGATTCCCATTACTTATTCGTTTACATGCCATTAGGGTTTTGTGATTTTGGCGTTTGGTGTTTTAAGGTTTGGGGAATCGGATTCAGAGCGGACTAGGAATGGGAATAAGAATAGGAATGGGCATGGGTCGAGGAATGGGAATGGGCATGGGGATTGGGAATGGGCCAGGGAATGGGAATGGGCCAGGAAATGGGAATGAGCCGGGGAATGGGAATGGGAATGAGTATGGGAATAAAAGTGGGAATAGGAATGGGAATGGGCGAGAGAATGGGAATGGAAATGAGAATGGGAATGGCTAAGGGAATGGGAATGGGGATGGGAATGGGAATGGGAATGGGAATGGGAATGAGAATGGGAATGGGAATGGGAATGGGAAAAGGAATGGCAATGGCAATTGGCAGGGGAATTCGAATAAGAATAGGAATGTGAATGGGAACGGGCCAGGGAATGGGAAGGGGGATGGGAATGGGAATGGGAATGGGAATGAGAATGGGAATGAGAATAGGAATGGCAATTGGCTGGGGAATTGGAATGAGAATAGGAATGTGAATGCAAATGGGAATGGGATTGGGCCGGGGAATGGGAATGGTGTAGGATTTGGATTTTGAGGTTTGGGGTTTAGGGTTTAGGGTTCGAGTTTAGGGGTTAGATGTTAGGGTTAGAGAGTAGGGGTATGGGTAGGAGTTTGGGGTTAAGGGTTAGGGTTCAGGGTTTATGGCATGTTTACTAATAAGTAATGGGAATCAATTGTAATGTAATCATTCTCTTACATTTGTTTACTTACAATATTAGAATTAGAAAAGGGAGAGCTTGATTAAATAAGTGAGAAAAGATGGCGAGAACTTCCCCCACTTATTTTGTAAGGAATGCCATTAAAGGTTATTGATTTTAATTATTTTTATGTTATTATTTAATATTTAATATATAATGACAATTTTCTCTTTTAAAATATATCAAATAAAATAACTACCATATAATATAGTTTAATTAAAAAGGGTAATTTAGTCAATTTAAACATTCCGATTACGTTTCCTAAAAAAGCGAACAATATAAATCACAACTATTCCATTTCCAAAAAAATTTAGTAAACAACATATTAAAAATATTGATTCAGATTACTTTTTATTTATTCCATTACATTTCTTCATGAATTTATTCTTTGTCTTAATATTGTATAGTAAACGTGCCATTAACGGCATTCCTTACAAAATTGGTGGGGAAAGTTCTCCATTTCTTTTCTCCCTTATTTAATCAAGTTCTCCATTTCTTATATTTAGTAATGTAAGTAAACAAATGTAAGGGAATCATTACCTTACCATTGATTCCCATTACTTATTAGTTAGCATGCGTTTAGGGTTTTGTGATTTTGGCGTTTGGGGTTTTAGGGTTTGGGGAATGGGAATGGAATGAGAATAGGAATGGGCATGGGTCGGGGAATGGGAATGGGCATGGGGATTGGGAATGGAAATGGGCTGGGGAATGGGAATGGGAATGGGCTGCGGAATGGGAATGGGTCGTGGAATGGGAATGGGATTGAGCCAGGGAATGGGAATGGGAATGAGTATGGGAATGGGAATTGGAATAGGAATGGGAATGGTTGAGAGAATGGGAATGGGAATGGCTCAGGGAATGGCTCAGGGAATGGGAATGAGAATGGGAATGGGAATGGGAATGAGAATGGTAATGGGAATGGGCGAGAGAATGGGAATGGGAATGGGAGTGGGAATGAGAATAGGAATGGCTCAGGGAATGGGAATTGGAATGTGAATGAGAATGGGAATGGGAATGGGCCAGGGAATGGGAATGGGGATGGGAATGGGAATGGGAATGGGAATGGGAATGAGAATGGGAATGGAAATGGGAATGGGAATGGGAATGGCAATAGGAATAGCAATGGACTGGGGAATGGGAATAAGAATAGCAATGTGAATGAAAATGGGAATGGGAATGGGTCGTGGAATGGGAATGGGAATGGGGAAGGGAATGGGAATGAGAATTGGGTGGGATTTGGGTTTTGAGGTTTGGGTTTAGGGTTTAGGGTTTAGTGTTGGGGTTTAGGGGTTAGATGTTAGGGTTAGAGGGTAGGGGTTTGGAGTCATCGGTCAAGGTTCAAAATTCGAAAACCCCAAACCACAAGCACCAAACCCCTATTCCCATTCCCATTCCCATTCCCATCCCCATTCTCATTCCCATTCCCATTCTCATTCCCATTCTCCTGCCCATTCCCATTTCTATTTCCATTCCTATTCCCATTCCCATTCCCATTCCCATTCCAAATTCCATTCCCATTCCAATTGCCATTCCCATTTCCATTCCCATTCCCATTCCCATCCCTATTCCCATTCCCTTCGCATTCCCATTCCCATTCCCATTCCTATTCCCATTCCCATTCCCCAACCCATTCCCATTCCTATTCCCATTCTCATTCCCATTCCCATTCCCTGGCCCATTCCCATTCCCATTCCCATTCCCACTCCCACTCCCATTCCCATTCCCATTCCCATTCCCATTCCCATTCCCATTCTCATTCCCATTCCCCAGCCATTCACATTCCCATTCCCCATCCGCATTCGCATTCCCATTCCCTGGCCCATTCCCAATCCCATTCCCTGGACCATTCCTATTTCTATTTCCGTTCCTATTCCTATTCCCACTCCCATTTCTATTCCCATTCCTCGATCCATTCCAATTTCTATTCCCATTCTAATTCTCCGACCCATTCCCATTCCCCAGCCCATTCCCATTTCCAATCCCCATTCCCATTCCCCAGACCATTCCCATTCCCCAAACCCCAAAATCCCAAACGCCAATGGCACGTTTACTGTACAGTATTCATAATCGAAATAAATTAAAGGAGAAATGTAACAGAATACATAAAAAATAATTGAAATCAATATTTGTAATATGTTGTTTACTAAATTTTTTTAGAAATGAAATAGTTGTGATTTATCTTGTTTACTTTATTAGGAAACGTAATGGGAAGGGTTAAATTGACTAAATTATCCTTTTGAGCTAAACTATATTATATGATAGTTATTTTGTAAGATATATTTTCAAGGACAAAATTGTCATTATATATTTAATACTAATGAATAAAATAAAAATAATTAAAATCCATTACCCTTAATGGCATTCCTTACAAAATTGGTGGGGAAAGTTCTCCCTTTCATTTCTCTCTTATTTAATCAAGTTCTCCATTTCCTAATTTTAGTAATGTAAGTAAAAAAATTTAAGGGAATCATAACCTTACCATTAATTCCCATTTCTTATTAGTTTGTATGCCATTAGGGTTTTGTGATTTATGCGTTTGGGGTTTAAGAATTTGGGGAATGGGAATGGGAACGGGGAATAGAATGAGAATACGAATGGGCATAGGTCGAGGAATGGGAATGGGCATGGGGATTTGGAATGGAAATGGGAATGGGTTGGGGAATGGGAATAGGCCGGGGAATGGGAATGGGAATGAGCCGGGGAATGGGAATGGGAATGAGTATGGGAATGGGAATGGGTGAGAGAATGGGAATGGGAATGGCTCAGGGAGTGGGAATGGGAATTGGAATGAGAATGGGAATGGGAATGGGCAAGAGAATGGGAATGGGAATGGGAATGGGAGTGGGAATGAGAATTGGAATGGCTCAAGGAATGGGAATTGGAATGTGAATGAGAATGGGAATGGGAATGGGCCAGGGAATGGGAATGGGAATGGGAATTGGAATGAGAATGGGAATGGGAATTGGGATAGGAATGGGGATGGGAATGGCAATAGGAATATCAATGGGCTGGGAATGGGAATGAGAATAGGAATCCCTTTCTTTTCTCCCTTATTTAATCAAGTTCTCGATTTCCTAATTTTAGTAATGTAAGTAAACAAATATAAGGGAATCATTACCTTACCATTGATTCTCATTACTTATTAGTTTGCATGCCATTAGGTTTTTGTGATTTTGGCATTTGGGGTTTTATGACACGTTTACTATATAGTAATGAGAATCGGAATAAATTAATGGAGAAATGTAACGGAATAAATGAAAAATAATCGGAATTAGTATTTGTAATATGTTGTTCACTAAATTTTTTTAGAAATAGAATAGTTGTGATTTATCTTGTTTACTTTATTAGGAAACGTAATCGAAATGCTTAAATTGACTAAATTGCCCTTTTCAGTTAAACTATATTATATGGTAGTTATTTTGTAAGACATATTTTAAAGGACAAAATTGTCATTATATATTTAATATTAAAAAATATAATAAAAATAATAAAAATCCATTACCCTTAATGGCATTCCTTACAAAATTGGTGGGGGAAGTTCTCCTTTTCTTTTCTCCCTTATTTAATCAACTTCTCCTTTTCCTAATTTTAATAATGCAAGTAAACAAATGTAAGGGAATGATTACCTTACTATTGATTCCCATTACTTATTAGTAAACATGCCATTAGGGTTTGGGGAACGGGAATGGGAACGAACTGGGAATGGAATGAGAATAGGAATGGGCATGGGTTGGGGAATGGAAATGGGCTGGGGAATGGGAATGGAAATGGGTTGGGGAATTGGAATGGGCCAATGAGCCGGGGAATGGGAATGGGAATGGGAATGAGTACGGGAATGGGAATAGAAATGGGAATGGGTGAGAGAATGGGAATGAGAATGGCTCAGGGAATGGGAATGGGAATGGGAATGAGAATGGGAATGGGAATGGTCGAGAGAATGGGAATGGGAATGGGAGTGGGAATGAGAATTGGAATGGCTCAGGCAATGGGAATTGGAATGTGAATGAGAATGGGAATGGGAATGGGCCAGGGAATGGGAATGGGAATTGGGATGGAAATGGGAATGGGAATGAGAATGAGAATTGGAATTGGAATGGGAATGGGAATGGGAATGGGAATGGGGATAGGAATGGGAATGGGAGTGGGAATGGCAATAGGAATAGCAATGGGCTGGTGAATGGGAATGAGAATAGGAATGTGAATGCAAATGGGAATGGGAATGGGCCGTGGAATGGGAATGGAAATGGGGACAGGAATGGGAATGAAAATTGGCTGGGATTTTGGTTTTGAGGTTTGGGGTTTGAGGTTTAGGGTTTAGGGTTGGGGTTTAGGGGTTAGATGTTAGGGTTAGAGGGTAGGGGTATGGGTAGGGCTTTGGAGTAAGGGGTCAAGCTTAAGGGTTTATGGCATGTTTACTAATAAGTAATAGGAATCAATAGTAAGATAATTATTCTCTTACATTTGTTTACTTACATCATTACAATTAGAAAATGGAGAACTTGATTAAATAAGGGAGAAAAGATTAGGAGAACTTTCCCCACTAATTTAGTAAGGAATACCATTAAAGGTAATGGATTTTAATATATAATATATAATGACAATTTTGTTTTTTAAAATATATCTTACAAAATAACTATCATATAATATAGTTTAACTGAAAAGGGCAATTTAGTCAATTGAAGCATTATGATTACGTTTCCTAATAAAGTAAACAAGATAAATCACTACTATTATACTTTCAAAAAAAATTAGTAAACAACACATTACAAATATATATTGTGATTATTTTTTATTTATTCCGGTACATTTCTCTATTAATTTATTCTGATTCTGAATACTGTATAGTAAACGTGCCATTAATGGCATTCCTTACAAAATTGGCGGGTAAAGTCCTCCTTTTCTTTTCTCCCTTATTTAATCAAGTTCTCCTTTTCCTAATTTTAAAAATGTAAGTAAACAAATGTAAGGGAATCATTACATTACCACTGATTCCAATTACTTATTCGTTTACATGCCATTAGGGTTTTGTGATTTTGGCGTTTGGTGTTTTAAGGTTTGGGGAATCAGATTCAGAGCGGACTAGGAATGGGAATGAGAATAGGAATGGGCACGGGTCGAGGAATGGGAATGGGCATGGGGATTGAGAATGGGCCAGGGAATGGGAATGGGCCAGGAAATGGTAATGAGATTGGGAATGGGAATGGGAATGAGTATGGGAATAGGAGTGGGAATAGGAATGGGAATGGGCGAGAGAATGGGAATGGAAATGAGAATGGGAATGGCTAAGGGAATGGGAATGGGGATGGGAATGGGAATGGGAATGGGAATGGGAATGAGAATGGGAATGGGAATGGGAATGGGAAAAGGAATGGCAATGGCAATTGGCAGGGGAATTGGAATAAGAATAGGAATGTGAATGGGAACGGGCCAGGGAATGGGAATGGGGATGGGAATGGGAATGGGAATGGGAATGAGAATGGGAATGAGAATAGGAATAGGAATGGCAATTGGCTGGGGAATTGGAATGAGAATAGGAATGTGAATGCAAATGGGAATGGGATTGGGCCGGGGAATGGGAATGGTGTAGGATTTGGATTTTGAGGTTTGGGGTTTAGGGTTTAGGGTTCGAGTTTAGGGGTTAGATGTTAGGGTTAGAGAGTAGGGGTATGGGTAGGAGTTTGGGGTTAAGGGTTAGGGTTCAGGGTTTATGGCATGTTTACTAATAAGTAATGGGAATCAATTGTAATGTAATCATTCTCTTACATTTGTTTACTTACAATATTAGAATTAGAAAAGGGAGAGCTTGATTAAATAAGTGAGAAAAGATGGCGAGAACTTCCCCCACTTATTTTGTAAGGAATGCCATTAAAGGTTATTGATTTTAATTATTTTTATGTTATTATTTAATATTTAATATATAATGACAATTTTCTCTTTTAAAATATATCAAATAAAATAACTACCATATAATATAGTTTAATTAAAAAGGGTAATTTAGTCAATTTAAACATTCCGATTACGTTTCCTAAAAAAGCAAACAATATAAATCACAACTATTCCATTTCCAAAAAAATTTAGTAAACAACATATTAAAAATATTGATTCAGATTACTTTTTATTTATTCCATTACATTTCTTCATGAATTTATTCTTTGTCTTAATATTGTATAGTAAACGTGCCATTAACGGCATTCCTTACAAAATTGGTGGGGAAAGTTCTCCCTTTCTTTTCTCCCTTATTTAATCAAGTTCTCCATTTCTTATATTTAGTAATGTAAGTAAACAAATGTAAGGGAATCATTACCTTACCATTGATTCCCATTACTTATTAGTTAGCATGCGTTTAGGGTTTTGTGATTTTGGCGTTTGGGGTTTTAGGGTTTGGGGAATGGGAATGGAATGAGAATAGGAATGGGCATGGGTCGGGGAATGGGAATGGGCATGGGGATTGGGAATGAAAATGGGCTGGGGAATGGGAATGGGAATGGGCTGCGGAATGGGAATGGGTCGTGGAATGGGAATGGGATTGAGCCAGGGAATGGGAATGGGAATGAGTATGGGAATGGGAATTGGAATAGGAATGGGAATGGTTGAGAGAATGGGAATGGGAATGGCTCAGGGAATGGCTCAGGGAATGGGAATGAGAATGGGAATGGGAATGGGAATGAGAATGGGAATGGGAATGGGCGAGAGAATGGGAATGGGAATGGGAGTGGGAATGAGAATAGGAATGGCTCAGGGAATGGGAATTGGAATGTGAATGAGAATGGGAATGGGAATGGGCCAGGGAATGGGAATGGGGATGGGAATGGGAATGGGAATGGGAATGGGAATGAGAATGGGAATGGGAATGGGAATGGCAATAGGAATAGCAATGGGCTGGGGAATGGGAATAAGAATAGCAATGTGAATGAAAATGGGAATGGGAATGGGTCGTGGAATGGGAATGGGAATGGGGAAGGGAATGGGAATGAGAATTGGGTGGGATTTGGGTTTTGAGGTTTGGGTTTGGGGTTTAGGGTTTAGTGTTGGGGTTTAGGGGTTAGATGTTAGGGTTAGAGGGTAGGGGTTTGGAGTCATCGGTCAAGGTTCAAAATTCGAAAACCCCAAACCACAAGCACCAAACCCCTATTCCCATTCCCATTCCCATCCCCATTCTCATTCCCATTCTCCTGCCCATTCCCATTTTTATTTCCATTCCTATTCCTATTCCTATTCCCATTCCCATTCCCATTCCAAATTCCATTCCCATTCCAATTGCCATTCCCATTTCCATTCCCATTCCCATTCCCATCCCTATTCCCATTCCCTTCGCATTCCCATTCCCATTCCCATTCCTATTCCCATTCCCATTCCCCAACCCATTCCCATTCCTATTCCCATTCTCATTCCCATTCCCATTCCCATACCCATTCCCTGGCCCATTCCCATTCCCATTCCGATTCCCATTCCCACTCCCATTCCCATTCCCATCCCATTCCCATTCCCATTCCCATTCCCATTCCCATTCCCATTCCTATTCCCATTCTCATTCCCATTCCCCAGCCATTCACATTCCCATTCCCCATCCGCATTCGCATTCCCATTCCCTGGCCCATTCCCAATCCCATTCCCTGGACCATTCCTATTTCTATTTCCGTTCCTATTCCTATTCCCACTCCCATTTCCATTCCCATTCCTCGACCCATTCCAATTTCTATTCCCATTCCAATTCTCCGACCCATTCCCATTCCCCAGCCCATTCCCATTTCCAATCCCCATTCCCATTCCCCAGACCATTCCCATTCCCCAAACCCCAAAATCCCAAACGCCAATGGCACGTTTACTGTACAGTATTCATAATCGAAATAAATTAAAGGCGAAATGTAACGGAATAAATAAAAAATAACTGAAATCAATATTTGTAATATGTTGTTTACTAAATTTTTTTAGAAATGAAATAGTTGTGATTTATCTTGTTTACTTTATTAGGAAACGTAATGGGAAGGGTTAAATTGACTAAATTATCCTTTTGAGCTAAACTATATTATATGATAGTTATTTTGTAAGATATATTTTCAAGGACAAAATTGTCATTATATATTTAATACTAATGAATAAAATAAAAATAATTAAAATCCATTACCCTTAATGGCATTCCTTACAAAATTGGTGGGGGAAGTTCTCCCTTTCTTTTCTCCCATATTTAATCAAGTTCTCTCTTTCCTAATTTTAATAATGTAAGTAAACAAATGTAAGAGAATGATTACCTTACCATTGATTCCCATTATTTATTAGTAAACATGCCACAAAATTCGAAAACCCCAAACACCAAACCACAAACACCAAACCCCTATTCTCATTCCCATTCCCTGGCCCATTCCCATTCCCATTCCTATTCCCATTCCAATTCCCATTGCCATCCCCATTCCCATTCCCATTCTTTGGCCCATTCCCAATACTATTTCCTTTCCTATTCCTATTCCCATTCCCATTCTCAATCCCCATTCCTATTCCCATTCCCCAAACCCCAAAATCCCCCAAGCACAAAAATTCGAAGAACCCCAAACCACAAACACCAAACCCCTATTCCCATTCCTTGGCCCATTCCCATTCCCATTCCCATTCCTATTCCCATTCCTATTTCCTAGCCCATTCCAATTTCTTAGCATGGTTACTATGTTGGGTTTTATGCCCTAAATAAAACTCTTTACAATCTGATTAGTTATCAATATAAGAAATTTGAAGTGATTGATGTTTGCATGAATTTTACATGCTAATGGTTTAATATGTTTAATATGTTTATTATATTCATACACACAAAATCAGTTAAATCCAGATCATATGTTTATTCACAATTACAGTATCGTCAACACAGTGGAATGTGATTGTGATCATATGTATCAAAAGTTTTGGTCCCTGTTTCATCAGTGTTATTGGATTTACACTAATGTGATAATCAGTGATGATGTGTACTTACACTTGGAGTAAGTGTTATGTTCTTTCCAGGACATTAGTAAAGTATACTAGTTTCGAATGTATGGAGTATACATTGGACTGGACCGATATTGCAACTAAGTTAAGATATTACAAACTTACCGTTATACATATCTTTCCAAGTCAATATCAGTAGTTGATCTTAAGATTAAAAGAATCTAAATCCTGATATGCTTGGGCTCAACTCAGGAGTGCTATTCATGTTCTTAGATTTATTAGTTAAGCCTACTTTTGGGTCAGGGTGATACGTATATTTTGGGAACATGATAGTATGATTGAGTGGGAGTGCTGAACATAAATATGGAATCTATAGCTTCTACTGGTGTATAGAAGTCAAGTGATGATTCCCTTCGAGCTTAGCAAATAGAAGTAAATGGATGAGCTCTTGTTTAACTGACTAATTATTAGATCACTAAACACCATTTACAGGTAGCTAAGTGTTTTAAGGGGCAAAATACATTGAGGGGTGAGAACGGTAAAGAAATCCCATCTCGATGTAGATCATCTATATAGAGGATCTTTAAATCACAATAAGATAATAACAATGGTTAAATGAGATAGTATATTGATATCGTGGAACATACAATATGCTCTATATAAGTCTGAGAGTGCAATTCTAAGTTCTAAGAGTGGATTCAACGAAGAATTAATAAGTAGGAATTTACTTGGTAAATTTGGTTCACTTATTGGAAGCTCAGCATATAGATCCATGGTCCCCATTCTAGTTGAGAACATTCTGCTTGTAAGACTCATTAATTGATTCGTGATTGATCAATTATAATTCTAAAGTTAGACTATGTCTAATTTTATGAATTTTCACTAAGCAGGGGTGAAATTGTAAAGAAAAGAGTTTCTAGGTTTATTTATTTATTAATGGACTTTATATGTCTAATTAATAATTAAATTAAATGACAATATTATTTAATAATCTATTTTAGTTATTAAATAATTAGTTTTGGCATTTAAAAGGTTAGAATTGGAAAATTGGCGTTTTTGAGAAAATAGAGATAAAATTTGATAAAATTGCAAAATTAAGTGAGGCCCATTACTACACCATGGCCGGCCACTTAATGTGTTTTTTCAAATTAATATTTTCATTATTTTAATGCCAAATAAATCCTAACCTAAACCTAGTAGTTGCCTGTAAATAGAAAGTGATGGCTCAGTCACATAACATGCTTTCATTAGTAATCTGACAGAAATTTCTCTCTTCAGAAAAACTGAGCCTTCCCCACTTTCTATACCTGGCCGAAATCCCTCTCTCTTTTCCCTTCATCTTTTTCGTGACCCTAGTGAAAGAGTAAGTGCCCACACACAGCAAGCAGTAACTCAATCATAGATTGGAAGACTGTGAAGGATCAAAACTTGAAGAAGAAGGACATTCGGGCTCAGATCTTGATTATACTCTGCTACAAAAAGGAATCAAGGGTTAGAGATCTGAGTGGAAGGAGACATTAATTCCGCTGCATCAATGTAAGGTTTTCTTAACTTTATATGTGTTTATTTAATCGTTTTAGAAAGTTCATATTTAGGGAGTTTAAACAACATACTTGTAAGTAGATCTAAGATCCTCGTAAAATAAATTTCCAACAACTATACAATATTCATAATCAGAATAAATTAATGGAAAAATATAACAGAATAAATGAAAAATAATCAGAATCAATATTTGTAATATGCTGTTTACTAAAATTTTTTAGAAATGGAATAATTGTGATTTATCTAATTTACTTTATTTGGAAACATAAACAGAGTGCTTAAATTGACTAAATTGCCCTTTTGAGTTAAACTATATTATATGGTAATTATTTTGTAAGATATATTTTAAAGGATAAAATTGTCATTAATATTTAATATTGAAAAATAAAATAAAAATAATTAAAATTCATTACCCTTAATAGCATTCCCTGGCCCATGCCCATTCCCATTCTCATTCTCATTCCCATTCCCATTCCCATTCCCACCCCCATTCCCATTCCTATTCCAATTTTCATTCCCCGCCCATTCCCAATCCCATTGCTGTTTCGTGGCCCATTCCCATTCCCATTTGCATTTGCATTCCTATTCCCATTCCCATTCCCGGGCCCATTCCCATTCCCGGGCCCATTCCCATTCCCTGGCCAATTCCCATTCGCTTTTGCATTCCCATTCCCATTCCCTAGCCCATTTCAATTCCCATTCCCATTCGCATTCTCATTCCCATTCCCATTCCCATACCTATTTCCATACCCATTCCCATTCCCATTCCCATTCACATTCACATTCCTTGGCCCATTCCCATTCCTATAAACCCTAATGGCACGTTTATTTTGTAACAGAATATTCATAATCATAATAAATTAATGGAAAAATGTAACAGAATAAATGAAAAATAATCCAAATCAATATTTGTAATATGTTGTTTACTAAAAGTTTTTGGAAATGGAATAGTTGTGATTTATCTTGTTTATTTTGTTAGAAAACGTAATCGGAATGCTTAAATTGAGTAAATAGTCCTTTTGAGTTAAACTATATTATATGATAGTTATTTTGTAAGATAAATTTTAAAGACAAAATTATCATTATATACTTAATAATAAAAAAATAAAATAAAAATCATTAAAATCTATTACCCTTAATGGCATTCCTTACAAAATTATGGCATGTTTACTAATAAGTAATGGGAATCAATGCTAAGGTAATCATTCCTTTACATTTTTTTTACTTACATTATTAAAATAAGGAAATGGATAACTTGATTAAACCCTGATCCCTGACCCCAAACCCGTACCCATACCCCTACCTTCTAATCGTAACATCTAAACCCTAAACCTTAAACCCCAAACCTCAAAACCCAAATCCCAGCCCATTCCCATTTCCATTCCCTTCCCCATTCTCATTCCCATTCCCCGACATATTCCCATTCCCATTTGCATTCACATTCCTATTCTCATTCCCATTCCCCAACCCATTACCATTCCTATTCCCATTCCCATTCAAAATCTCATTCCCATTCCCATTCCCATCCCCATTCCCATTCCCTGGCCCATTCCCATTCGCATTCCAATTCCCAATCCCTTAGCCATTCCCATTCCCATTCCCATTCTCATTCCCATTCCCATTCCCAATCTCATTCCCATTCCCATTCCCATTCCTATTCTCATTCCCATTCCCATTCCACGGCCCATTCCCATTCCCAATCTCAATCACCATGCCCATTCCCATTCCTCGACCCATGCCCATTCCCATTCCCATTCCCAGCCCGTTCCCAATCCCGTTCCCCAAACGCCAAAATCATAAAACCCTAATGGCATGTTTACTGATGAGTAATGGGAAGCAATGGTAAGGTAATCATTCCCTCACATTTATTTAGTCACATTATTAAAATTAGAAAAGGGAGAACTTGATAAAATAAGGGAGAAAAGAAAGGCAGAACTTTCCCAACCAATTTTGTAAGGGATGCCATTAATGGCACGTTTACTATACAATATTCAAAATCATAATAAATTAATAGAGAAATGTAACGGAATAAATGAAAAATAATCGGAATCAATATTTGTAATATGTTGTTTACTTTTTTTTAAAAAAAAAAAAATAGAATAGTTGCGATTTATCTTGTTTACTTTATTAGGAAACGTAATCAGAATGCTTAAATTGACTAAATTATCCTTTTGAGTTAAACTATGTTATATGGTAGTTATTTTGTAAGATATATTTTTAAAGACAAAATTGTCATTATATATTTAATATTAAAAAATAAAATAAAAATAATTAAAATCCATTACCCTTATGGCATGTTTACTAATAAGTAATGGGAATCAATAGTAAGGTAATCATTCCCTTACATTTGTTTACTTGCATTATTAAAATTAGGAAATGGAGAAGTTGATTAAATAAGGGAGAAAAGAAAGGGAGAACTTCCCCCACCAATTTTGTAAGGAATGCCATTAAGGGTAATGGATTTTTATTATTTTTATTTTATTTTTTAATATTAAATATATAATGACAATTTTGTCCTTTAAAATATGTCTTGCAAAATAACTACCATATAATATAGTTTAACTCAAAAGGGTAATTTAGTCAATTTAAGCATTCCGATTACGTTTCCTAATAAAGTAAACAAGATAAATCACAATTATTCCATTTCTAAAAAAATTTAGTAAAAACCATATTACAAATATTGATTCCGATTATTTTTCATTTATTCCGTTACATTTCTCCATTAATTTATTCTGATTCTGATTACTGTATAGTAAACGTGCCATTAATGGCATTCCTTACAAAATTAGTGGGGGAAGTTCTCCCCTTCTTTTCTCTCTTATTTAATAAAGTTCTCCCTTATCTAATTTTAATAATGTAAGTAAACAAATGTAAGGGAATGATTATCTTACTATTGATTCCCATTATTTATTAGTAAACATGCCATAAACCCTGAACCCTGACCCTGACCCCAAACCCTTACCCATACCCCTACCCTCTAACCCTAACATCTAACCCCTAAACCCCAACCCTAAACCCCAAACTAGGGGTGTTCACGGATTGGTTTGGTCTGGATTTTCATAATTTTCGAACCAAACCAGTATGAAGGTTTTTTCAATATTAGAAACCAAACCAGACCAAAAAATTTCTCAAACCAAACCATTAAGAACGGTTTGGTTTGGTTCGAAACCACGGTTTATGTAGAATTAATAATTATTCATATTTTTTTAGTAATTGTACTATTTTTACTAAGTTTTAAATTTTATTTTTCAAAATATATATTTAACATGATAAGTAATAGATCTATAAGATATAAATAATGATATAAAAATATTCTCAAAAGTCAAACATAACATAAAAATCAAAATTTAGGCAATAAAAAACTTGACACACAAAAAAGTTCTAAATTATACATATAGTCATGTATAAAAAAATATATAAATTAATTATTTATTATAAACGGTCCGGTCTGGTTTAACCTTTAATTATATATTACGAACCGCAATCGAACCATTACGACGTAAACGGTCCAGATTGACAAAACCACCAAAAACGGTTTCCCCGATTACGGTTTACAATGGTTCGGATTGTAGTTGTCCGAATTTAAACCGCAGTTTCTCGATTTATATGAAGAGCCCTACCCCAAACCCCAAACCTCAAATCCCAAATCCCAGCCAATTCTCATTCCCATTCCCTTCCCCATTCCCATTCCCATTCCACGACCCATTCCCATTCCCATTTGCATTCACATTCCTATTCTCATTCCCATTACCCACCCAATTGCTATTCCTATTGCCATTCCCATTGCAATTCCTATCCCCATTCCCACCCCCATTCCCATTCTCCAGCCCATTCTCATTCCCATTCCCCAGCCCATTTCCATTCCCAATCCCCATGCCCATTCCCATTCCCCGACCCATGCCCATTCGTATTCTCATTCCATTCCGAGTCTGTTCCCATTCCCATTCCCCAAACCCTAAAACCCCAAGCGCCAAAATCACAAAACCCTAATGGCATGAAAACTAATAAGTAATGGGAATCAATGGTAAGGTAATGATTCCATTACATTTGTTTACTTACATTACTAAATTTAGGAAATGGAGAACTTGATTTAATAAGGGAGAAAAGAAAGGGAGAACTTTCCCCACCAATTTTGTAAATAATGCCATTAATGGCATGTATACTATACAGTATTAAGACAAAGAATAAATTCATGGAGAAATGTAACGGAATAAATAAAAAAAATAGTCAGAATCAATATTTACAATATGTTGTTTACTAAATTTTTTTGGAAATGGAATAATTGTCATTTCTCTTGTTTACTTTATTAGGAAACGTAATTGGAATGTTTAAATGGACTAAATTACCCGTTTTAGTTAAACTATATTATATGGTAGTTATTTTATATGATATATTTTAAAAGACAACATTGTCATTATATATTTAATATTAAAAAATACAATAAAAATAATTAAATTAATAACCCTTAATGGCATTCCTTACAAAATAAGTGGGGAAAGTTCTCCCTATCTTTTCTCCCTTATTTAATCAACCTCTCCCATTTCTAATTCTAATAATGTAAGTAAAAAAATGTAAGGGAATCATTACCTTACCATTGTTTCCCATAACTTATTAGTAAACATGCCATAAACCCTGAACCCTAACCCTTAACCCCTAACCCCTACCCATACCGCTACCCTCTTACCCTAACATCTAACCCCTAAACCCAAAACCTAAACCCGAAACCCCAAACCTCAAAACTCAAATCCTACACAATTCCCATTCCCCGGTCCATTCCCATTCCCATTTGCATTCACATTCCTATTCTCATTCCCATTCCCCAGCCAATTGCCATTCCTATTCCCATTCCCATTCCCATTCCCATCACCATTCCCATCCCCATTCCCATTCCCTGGCCCGTTCCCATTCGCATTCCAATTCCCAATCCCTTATCCATTTCCATTCTCATTCCCATTCTCATTCTCTCGAACCTTTCCCATTCCTATTCCCACTGCTATTCACATACTCATTCCCATTCCCAATCTCATTCCCATTTCCTGGCACATTCCCATTCCCCGGCTCATTGCCATTCCCATTCCCTGGCCCATTCCCATTCCAATTCCCTGACCCATGCCCATTCCTATTCTCATCCCTTTCCTAGTCCGTTCCCAATCCCATTCCCCAAACCTTAAAACCCCAAACGCCAAAATCACAAAACCCTAATGGCATGTAAACTAATAAGTAATGGGAATCAATGGTATGGTAATGATTCCCTTACATTTGTTTACTTACATTTTTAAAATTAGGAAAGGGAGATCTTGATTAAATAAGGGAGAAAAGAAAGGGAGGACTTTCCCCACCAATTTTGTAAGGAATGCCGTTAATGGCATGTTTACTATACAGTATTTAGAATCAGAATAAATTAATAGAGAAATGTACCGGAATAAATAGAAAATAATCACAATCAATCTTTGTAATATGTTGTTTACTGAATTTATATGAAAATATAATAGTTGTGATTTATCTTGTTTACTTTATTAGGAAACGTAATCATAATCCTTAAATTGACTAAATTGCCCTTTTGAGTTAAACTATATTATATGATAGTTATTTTGTAAGATATATTTTAAAAGATAAAATTGTCATTATATATTATATATTAAAATATAATATAAAAATAATTAAAATCCATTACCATTTTCTCCCTCATTTAATCAAGTTCTCCATTTTCTAATTTTAATGATGTAAGTAAACAAATATAAGGGAATAATTACATTACTATTGATTCCCATTACTTATTAGTAAACATGCCATAAACCCTGAACCCTAACCCCTAACCCCAAACCCCTACCCATACCCCTACCCTCTAACCCTAACATCTAACCCCTAAACCTAAATCCTAAACTGTAAACCCCAAACCTCAAAACCCAAATCCTACACCATTCCCATTCCCTGGCCCAATCCCATTCCCATTTGCATTCACATTCCTATTCTCATTATGGCATGTTTACTAATAAGTAATGGGAATCAATGGTAAGGTAATCATTCTCTTAGATTTGTTTACTTACATTATTTAAATAACGAAAGGGGAAACTTGATTAAATATAGGAGAAAAGAAAGGGAGAACTTCCCCCACCAATTTTGTAAGGAATGACATTAAGGGTAATGGATTTTAGTTATTTTTATTTTATTTTTTAATATTAAATATATAATGACAATTTTGTTTTTTAAAATATATATTTTACAAAATAACTATCATATAATATAGTTTAGCTCAAAAGGATAATTTAGTCAATTTAACCATTCTCATTACGTTTCCTATTAAAGTAAACAAGATAAATCACAACTATTCCATTTCTAAAACAATTTAGTAAACAACATATTACAAATATTAATTTGTATTTCTTTTTATTTATTCCGTTACATTTCTCTATTAATTTATTCCGATTCTGAATACTGTATAGTAAACGTGCCATTGGTATTTGGGATTTCGGGGTTTGGGGAATGGGAATGGGAATGGGAATGGTCTGGGCAATGGGAATGGGAATGGAAATGTGCATGGGTCGGGGAATGGGAATGGCGATTGGAAATGGGAATGGGCTGGGCAATGGGAATGGGAATAGAAATAGGAATGGGTCGAGGAATGGGAATGGAAATGGGAATAGGAATGGAAATAGAAATTGGAATGGGCCGGAGAATGGGAATGGGAATGGGCCAGGCAATGGGAATTGGAATGGGCCAGGGAATGGGAATGGGATTGCGAATGCGAATGGGGAATGGGAATGAGAATGGGAATGGGAATGGGAATGTGAATAGGAATGAGAATTGGAATGGGAATGGGAATGGGAATGGGAATGGGAATGCGAAGGGAATGCGAATAGGAATGCGAATGGGAATGGGGATAGGAATGGGAATGGGAATGGGAATGGGAATGGGAATGGGAATGGCAATTGGAATGGGAATGGGAGGGGGAATGGGTCGGGAAATGGGATTAGGAATGGGAATTGGGGTTTGGGGTTTTAGTTTAGAGTTTTGGGTTAAGGGATGGGTTGGGGTTGGGGTTGGGGTTTACGGGTTAGAGGTTAAAGTTAGGGGCAGGGTTGGGGTATGGGTAGGGGTTTGGGATCAGGGGTCAGGGGTTAGGGTTTAGGGGTTAGGGTTTAGGGGAATGGGAATGAGAATTGAATAAAATAAAATTTAAAATTCATAAAAAAAATTGATAAAATCATTAAAAAATTTCTCGTGTTACATGATAATGGTGTTTCCTTCCATTTCAAAATAGAATATTCATTCCACCAAAATGGTGGAATGGGCATTCTATTGGAATGACAATCTAATACTTTAAAATGCAACTAAACAAAAGAATGGAACAAAACTTATTTCTTTTTCCTTCCATTTTATTACCTCTAACCAAAAGCCACCTAAGGGTCTATGTTCAGGGGTTAGGGTTTAAGGTTCAGGGTGTTGGGTGTTGGGTTCAGGGTTTGGGGTTTGGGGTTTGCAGTTTTGGCGTTTAGGGTTTTGGGAATTGTTATGGGAATGGGATGGGGAATGGGAATTGGATTGGGCATGGGTCAGGGAATGGGAATGGGAATGGGAATGGGGATTAGGGATCAGGAATGGGAATGGGAATGGGAATACGACGGGGAATGGGATTGGGAACGAGAATGGAAATGGGAATGAGCCATGGAATTGGAATGGGTCGGGGAATGGGAATAGGAATGGGAATGAGAATGGGCTTGGGAATGGAAATGGGAATGGGAAGGGGAATGGGAATGGGAATAGGAATGGGAATGGGTCGGGATTGGGAATGGGAATGGGTCGGGGATGGGAATGGGAATTAGAATGGGAATAGGCTAGAGAATGGGAATGGGAATGGGAATGTGAATAGGAATGAGAATTGGAATAGGAATGGGAATGGGAATAGTTTAAAATGGGAATGGGAATAGGAATGCGAATGGGAATGGGAATGGGGATGGGAATGGGAATGGGAATGGGAATGGGAATGGGAATAGGGTTTTGGTGTTTGTGGTTTGGGGTTTGGAGTTTTCAAATTTTGGCGTTTGGGATTTTGGGGTTTGGGGAATGGGAATGGGAATAGGAATGGAAATAAAAATGGGAATGGGCCGGGGAATGGGAATGCGAATGGGGATGGGAACGAGAATTGGAATTGGGATGGGAATGGGAATGAGAATGGAAATGGGCCAGGGAATTAGGGTGTTGGGGTTAGGGTTTGGGGTTTGGGGTTTGGGTTTTGGGGTTTAGGATTTAGAGTTTAGGGTATTTAGGTTTTAGGATTTTAGGGTTTAGGGATTTAGGGGTTTTTGTTTTGGGTTCAGGGTTCAGGGGAATGGGAATAGGAATGAGAATAATATTAAATTTAAAATGCAAAAAAAAAAAAATTGATCAAAATCATTAAATTTTTTCTCATGTTACATTGGAATTATTTCTCCTTCTGTTATACCCGAAATCCGACTGACTCTTCAGAGGAAAAATTAGTATGAGCCATTTATTTTTCTTTAATAATGTGTAACACATTAAAGTACTTTTATAATTTATTGATTTGAACCATATTACAATTACGAATTGATTGATGATGGAGTGTGATATCCATCTTAAAACAATAAATATCAATGGTTATCAAATATAGGTATGTCAAAAAGATTTAATTACTTGGATCGGGTTGGAGTTCTGATCCGAAACATTCGGATAGTTATTGGATCTCAGATCAGATTCGCTCCGCTTCGCAATTTTTTTTTCTTGATCGGATCTAATCCGATTTGGTTTCATTATATTAAAAAAAACTTAACTTGGATCCCGAGACCCAGACCCAGACCCGAGACTCGAACTCGAACTTAGGGTCCAGACTTAGGACCCGAATCTAGGACCCATAACCCTGGATCCGAACCTGAGACTCAGACCCGGAACCAAGGACCCAGGATCCAAATTCAGACCCAAACCCTAACTCGAGACCCATGACCTTGGACTCGAGACTCGAGACCCAAACCCAACCCATAGTTAGTGTTCGGGTCGAGTTTATTGAAAATATATTATAACTTTACACAATCTATTAATACAAGTCAATACTAAACATAGTATTATACTAAATAGGCTAATTAGGATTCATATCCCCTGAACTTTGACATGTATCAAATCATGCTCTCGAACTTTGACATATACTAAAAATCACGCCCCCTGAATTTTCATCCAAGTTAGATTTTTTTACTAAAATTGGATAAAAGTTCTTAAATCTAACAATCTTAATAGTTCAGGGAGCATTTTTAACGATGTTAAAAGTTCAAGAAGCATGATCTGGTACATGTCAAAATTCAGGATAAAAAACCTAATTAGTCTATTCAATAATACTAATATAAAATTAAAATAGATATAAAATTATAAGTTTAGATATAAATTAAAATTCTTAAAAAAAAAAAATTGAGTCAAATTTAATCAGATCTAGATAACTGATCTAGCAAAGCGGGAAAAGACAGATCACTACACTCATAATCAAATATGAATGGCCGAATGCATTTACTAGTTTTACTCAAATAATATCCATGTACTATATAAAAACATAAACAATATTTCCAATTTTTCAGGGTCCCTCATTTTCCAAGGCTCGTATATTTTTTGGACAATTTTGCTTTCTTGGGAAAATATGTTTGGAGTTATCTTATCTTCGTGGGGTTTGTGTCCTCTAATTATCTCTGCCAAAATAATAAGTTCTCTTTAAAGGGGGCTATGTATCCCCACCCAAAAGAAAAAAATGACGTCCATTTTAACATTATCGGACCACTCTGCCTAATTTCTTCCCCTCTTTCAGTGCATCATATCCATCTCTCCCCCACCTACCCCATTAACTATATTTTCCTCTTATTGTGTGGTCTCTCCCCATAATTTGGTGTTTATGGAACCACATTTACAATTTAATTATTCATTAAAATTAAATAATAATAATATTAATTAATTCAATTGAATATACATGTAATTTAGATATTCGAACATCCAACCATTGCTATCCGATTCAAAATAACATCTTATAATCACAATTAAAATATTTAGGTAATTTATTGGTCAGTTAATGTTATTATTGTTATTAAATTTGATGGAACCACATTTACAATTTAATTATTCATTAAAATTAAATAATAATAATATTAATTAATTCAATTGAATATACATTTAATTTAGATATTCGAACATCCAACCATTGCTATCCGATTCAAAATAACATCTAATAATCACAATTAAAATATTTAGGTAATTTATTGGTCAGTTAATGTTATTATTGTTATTAAATTTGATGGATTTATTGGTGTGAGATTGTTTTCACTTAACGATTATAATAAGTTAGTGACCTTCTTTAAAAAGAAGTTAGTGACCAATATCTAAAATCTTTTGTAAGTAGAAACTAAATCATATTGAAAACTAATCATATCATACACCCTGAAGGAAATAAGAGTAAACGAACAAAAGAACGAACATAAACCAAAAATTAAAAAACATGGAGAACATGTTTTTATACACAAACATGCATAACTTCCCACCAAGCTCCATACTTTTTTTTTTTTTTCATTTTTCATTTTCTCCATCTTTCTTCTTTTTACATTGTCACACACCAAACCAGACCATCATGGACTAGTGGTGGTGGTGGACACATTCAGTGGGAACGGTTGGGAACCTAGCGGTATCAGAGCAGTAGTCATAGACCATGTGGTTGGCCCGAACCCACATGAGCTGGTGGCTCTGGTGCAAGTTAAGTTCGGACAACACTGGCTCGTCCCACCAGTACCTCTTCTCGGTTGAGCTCCGGCACTTTTTAGCAATGTCATCTGCTGTGACCGATGCAGGGCATTCACAGGCATTGATTTCGAAACCCTTGTAGGTAGCTACGAATGGAGCATGGGACCAGTCAGTCTTGACCCGACCCCCTTGTGTGGCCCAGTCGTCTGCGTTCCATATAGAGCTGTACACCCCCATGGCTTGGTCTTTTGGGAAAGGAATACCCTTTTCTTCCAAGTTAGCGTGCACTCTAATTGGGGTCTCATCTATCATAAACCTGAAACGTTAAAAAGAAATATATATTTCAGATTGAATATCGAAACAGTACACAATTGAACCATTTTTGGATAATTTAGTTCGTGAAATCATTATAATAAAAAATGGTTTTGGTTGTACAGCCTGGTGGCATCAGAGAAATAGGTATTAGGTAGGGGACCTCTCTATACATTCGTACACAAGATTCCATTTTTTTTCTTTTTCAAATGGCATTTGAAGCAGCAGTAGAACCCACCATTCACAAATTGATGTGACATTCACCCTAAAGAAAAAGGCTCTCATTTATACCTAAAAATGCATATTTGAGATATTGAGAGAAAGGGCTTACACAACATGGCGCTCGTTCCAGAAGATGGAGTAGGAATGAAATTCTGTGGTGGGGTCAAACCAGAGGTTCAATCTCTGTTCTCTGTTACCAACTCCATTCACGTAGAGATTGGTCTGAACTGAGTAAGGTTCTCCAGTAGAGTTTCCCAAAAACTCGAAATCAAACTCATTGTGAGTTGGACCTTCTGATGACATCTACATTCAAAAAACAAAAAATATATATATGTTAAAAAATGATCATCAGTTTACAATATGTATTATTAAGTAGATACATCGATAGTTCACTAATCAGTCACAATTATATAAGATTTATGGTACTTGTTGATAATTACAGGTGAATACAATATCAATAAATAGTATTAAATGCTGTATTTAAGTTAGTACAGAGATTCACGAGTAGAAAAAAATTAAGGCAGGTAGGCTCTAGTAGCATAATAATAATGGTTGTAGTAGCCCTACTCATTATTAAACAAATCCAAAGGTAAAATTGTCTGTAACGGGGAAAAGTAAAATGATTCAATGCAATAGAGTGCACTCTGTTTGTAAATAATTTAACTGGGGGACCCCACCAAGTCATCTATATGACTCCCTAAAGTAACTTTACTAACTATTGGCTGAGCTGTGTTGACAACATTACAAAATGAGAACGACCGGTCTATTCAAGAATAATTACTGTACTGTACTCAAATATGGTAACACTAATAAAAGAGGCCAACTATTCTAATTAATATAATGATAATAGCATTATAGAAAGATTAACACAAAATTACGTTTTATATATGCTTACATAGAAAGCAGTAACGGTTCCTGCAGAATCACCCTCTACGAGCTTTATCTGAATAGTAACTTTCCCAAACAAATACTTGTTCTTTGATTGAAACCCAGCTCCTGTAAAACCCAGCAACAGAATAATTTAGTCAGTTTAAGAGTGATCAAACCGAAACAAACACGGCACATGGTTAAAAACGAAAACTTGAAAGGTTTATATTACTAAAAACATTTTCAATGGGTAGCACATGAAGATTTGAGAGGCTTTGAACTTATTAAGTATTATTTTACTAAAAACATTTTCAATGGTTTGCGGTTAAAGTACCGGAATAGTTGTCAAGTTTGAGCTTGAGAAGCTCTCCTTCATAGGCGAAATGGTCTAACGCCCAACTAGGCTGGAATAGCTCATCGAACTTTGCTGAGCTAACAGAACCAACCAAAACCACAAGACCCACTAACAAAGCAACTAAAGTTGCCATTAGAGGAGAAGAAAGAGAAGAAAGAAAATGTAGAGAAGAGGGAGGGGTGAAAATGCCGAGCAGAGAGAAGAAATTCTACTACTACAAGTTGATCTGTAGGGACAAGCAACAACACCCGGCTTTTATAGCCAATTCTATTGGCTTGTTTCACAAGCCCTTTGATTTCTCTCTCTTGTCAAATTAGCCATCTCATTGGCCACGTCATCGAGCTATGTCCCAGCTGGACAACCACGTAGAACACAAGTTCCCGTAAGATAAGGGAAAAAAATCTGAGAAGGGTCACAAAGAAATAAAACTTAAAAAAATATAGCCGTTACCAAATTCCCCACTTAGCTGGACAAAAGCTGGGTACTGTGCGAGTGGGCACAGCGTACGGCACTCAGCTCAGAACAATGAGTGCAGATTGTAACCAATGATAGGGCTCCACGTTGCGATTCACAGCTGGTTGGCCAGGCTGTTCAATTGTCAGTGGCGATACGAGTTAAAAGGAGCTCCCACTTTTCCTCGCAAAGCTTCTGCTGCATGTCTATGGAATACTATGACCAATCCATGCGCGAGTAGAGATATTTACGTACTCGCCGTGAGAAAACGACGCGCCATTGAAACGACGAGCGTTTTATGGCGAGTGGAGGAAACAGTAGCAGTGCGAAGCAGGTGGGCCAACAACAGTGTCGTATCGCTTTATCTTCTTTGTAATTTGTTTTTACTTTGGGGAGTGAGAGAAAAAGAAGTGCCAGCTGTATAGTTGGATCGCACTGTACATTGCCGCACACATTTTACATTTATTATTATTATTGTTAAATCAGAAAAAAAATTAAAAAAAACATAGAATATTTTTATCAATTATAATTGTTTCTTTTTTTTTTTTTTTTGATGCAAATTATAATTGTTTCTTGAGATTAACATTTAATAAAAATCATTTTAAAATTTCGATTTACTATACAGAAAATTATAATTTTGGGGAGATGTGGAACATTATTGGGAATATTTATGATAGAATATGGGTTTTCAATTCTCTAATAGACCAATACAAACTTTTGCAGACGGCAAGGATGTTGAGAAGTGGGTGAGTGGGTCTGCATGACTGGGATGTGACAGATTTGGCAACCCATAAAGTCATATGCTCCACACAGCAAATAATGAAAAATGTTTACTTTGTTTATTTATTAACTTTTCTTTTTGAAAGGTTTTATTTATTAACTTTTTGGGTAGATAACTTTGCATGATTCATCTCAAAATGTGTGAAGATAATTTTAATTAGCCAAGTTGCCTTGGCCATCCACAGTTTCTTAACATGGGACAATAGAATTTTCATTTCATAATTCATAAAATCAAGTTCAATAAAAGAGTGTACCAAAGTTAGAGACCAATTTATTTTTCTTTACATAGCCTCTAATCTCATGTATAGCTAAGAAAAAAATAACAAAAATCTTATGATTTGTTAAACTTAATGTGAACGAGAATCAGTTATTATAGTTAACTTATGCTTAACAATTTATTAGTTAGTTGTATTAGCTGTCAAGTTGTTAGTTTGTTAAGATTTTAAACTCATAATTTGTTGTATACATTGTATTTAAGTTACCATTATAGTACATTTACTCTAAGAAATTCACAATTGAATTCTTCACCTTTCTCTATCTTTCTCCCTACTTTCCTTCCCTTCTTTCTTTTCTTTGATTACAAGAATGTCTAGAAAATCTAACATAGTATCAAAATACCATTGGCCTCTGTTGACGGCGAATGTTGTTACCAACTCCAGTGATCCTTCATACTCTGGTGTCAGTGGCGTACAAACAACAATTATGTCTCCGAGAAATAATGTGAATGATTTTTTTTCTCTTATGTATTTCAATCACAGCTTATCCATCAAGCTCAACTGTAAAGTCCTTTTTTGGCAAGTTAGGTGACAAAATAATTTTTCCTTTTTATGGTAAGATTGCTATGCATTCATTTTCGAAATCTTACCTCTTTTATTCGGTTTTTAGTTGCCATTTTCCTTGTTTGGAAAGTTGCACTTTCAGCTGAACTTTCCTTTGTTGAAAACTTCTCAAAAGAGAAGGAATTCTCTTTTGGAAAGTTGTCCTTTTAAGGGAAACTTTGATTATTGCCTTTTCCTTATTATTTTCGATTGTATCTTGATACAATCAGAATATCTAATCTGTTTTTGGCAGGAATCAAGCTTTGAAAGAAGATCGGACCCGATTTTAGTAAGTTTCCCGTTTCGGCGGTATCCGTTTCGTCGAAGAACCGAATCTGATGTAGCAGATCGTGTTTGTTTTTGGAAAGTCTTTGTACAGCTGCTAATTCGATCTTGTGGTTGCCTCTTTGGTTTCTATGATCTATAAATAGAGCCTAGAGAGCAACCATTCGAATTACCTCTTCCATTATTCATTTTTTGCATTTATCTTTTGTGAGAAGAGAGTGTTTCTTTGTTTTGTGAGAGCCTAGTTGTTCACCTAGGTTCTAGTTGTTCTATTTCTGTTCTTACTCTATCCTAGAGGTTGTGAAGAACTACTTGACTGAACAAGAGATTGGTCTTCGTGAGAAGACTTGATAAAGCCTTACTTCGGGAGGAAGTAAGCACTTGGTCTTCGGGAGAAGACTTGCTAAAGCCTTACTTCGGGAGGAAGTAAGCACTCACACTTCAAAGACGAAGGGAGTTCGGGCTTGAAGGTGTTTCAAGAAGTCGATTCATAAAGTGGATTACAAAGGATTGCGCAATACTTTGAGGGAGTCTAAACTTGTTTAAGTCAATTGTCTTTGTAATTTTGATACTTTATTAATTGATTTCATTCTCTGGGCGTGGCCCCGTGGACTAGGAGTGTTCGTGAGAACACTGATACCACGTATAAATCTCTTGTGTCAAGTTATTTACTTTTCTGCAAATATTTTATATTCTGCCTGTTCGGTTCTTTGCAGCGATTACTTTCTGCCGCCGCAAACGCTTGCGCTTTTATATTTTCTTATATACAATTGACATTTGCAAAAACACGGTTTTTCAATTGGTATCAGAGCGGGACACTAAACTCTTAGTGTGGTCCTATAACGTTTTTGTTAGAATGTCATTTTTTGCAGAAGGAAGTTCTATTTCTAGACCACCATTGCTTAATGACTCTAACTATCCTTACTGGAAAGTTAGAATGAGAGCCTTCATCAAATCTCAAGATGAGAAGGCGTGGAGAATGGTTCTATCAGGTTGGTCTCCTCCAGGTTGAGACAGATTCTTCGTGTAATACTATTATAAAATCCGAACCGGAATGGTCTATTGAAGATGATAAACTATCTGCCTACAATAGCAAAGCCTTGCATGCTATCTTTAATGGTGTAGGTGAGGGTTACATTAAACTTATATCATCTTGTGTTTCTGCTAAGGAAGCTTGGGAGATTCTTCAAACTCAATTTGAAGGAACTTCTGATGTGAAAAGATCTAGATTTATCATGCTTCAAACTAAATTTGATGAACTTAGAATGTCTGATAATGAAACTTTAACTGAATTCTATGAAAAATTATCTGACATTGCTAATGAATATTTTGCTCTTGGAGAAAAGCTTGATGACTCTGTTCTTGTGAGAAAAATTGTTAGAGTTCTTCCTGAAAGATTTGATACGAAACTTTTGGCTATGGAGGAAGCTAAAGATTTTAGCACTATGAAAGTGGAAGAATTGATGGGTTCCTTACGTACTTTTGAATTAAATCAACAGATTAAACAAAAGGACAAACCCAAATCCATTGCTGATAAAGGTAAAAGTATTGCTTTGAAAGTTGCTGATAATGAAAATTCTGATAGTGAATATGATGATGAGATTGCTTTATTAACTAAGAATTTTCAGAAATATATGAAAAAGATGGGAAATAAAAAGAATATTTCGAAAGGTTCAAAAGGTAATACTTTCATTAAACCATCTGTCTCTAACAAAAAGGGAGTTCAGTGCAGGGAATGTGAAGGTTTTGGGCATATTCAATCTGAGTGTGCAAACACTTTGAAAAAGAATAAGAAAAGTTTCAATGTCACTTGGAGTGATGATGAAACCGAAAGTGATGAAGATATTACTGAAAATGTTGCCCTAACCTCTGTTATGACTAATGTGTTGTGTGATTCACGGGTGAAAGATAGATTGGTATGTCCGAATAATACCACCAAACAAGAGGAATCGGATTCGGATGAGTCCGAAATCCGTGAAGAATCTCTTGCCGAATCATACAAAGTCATGTATGAAAAATGGATTCGAGTTGCTTCGAAAATAGAGAGTTGAATAAATTGAATAAAAAATTGTCTCATCGATTGAAATGTGTGAGTTGAAAATAAAAGAATATGAGACAAGTGTTTGTGATAAAGATGAAAAAATCTCTCTATTGAAGAAGGAACTTGAAAACTTTAAGAAAAATGTTCAAATGCTTAATCCTGGATCTTCTATTTTTGAAAAAGCTCAGAATGCAGGTCAGAGAGGCTTTGCAGGCCTTGGTTCTAATGGAATGGAAAGTTCTGGAGTCACGAAGTTTGTAAAAGCTAGTGTTCCAACGAATCACCATGAGGCTACAAACTCTGCCGTAACGGCTTTCACGACTGTGGCAAGAAGAACTTCCGATGCCGCAAAATCTCCGGGATTTTCGAAAAGGGTAAGATCTCGGGTAAAAAGATTTGTTCCCATTTGTCATTTTTGTGGTAGAAAAGGACATATCGGTACCTAAATGTTTCACATTGAACAACTCGTTTAAAACAAATTATTTTGATAATTTGAAAAAATCTCAAAAGAAACATAAAGGTTTGAAACAAATATGGGTGAAAAAGAAGTGTCTAGCCGGTTTTTCCGATAAACCGCCGCATCTCAAATGTGGTATTTTGACGAGTGGTTGCTCTAGACATATGACAGTGACAAGGATTTTTTGACTAACATACGACCTATGCAATGTGGAGAAGTCACTTTTGGTAATGGCTTATCAGGAAAAGTTGTTGGTATGGGAACTCTAAATTTTGAAGGGTTACCTAGACTGAAAAATGTGATGTTAGTTGAAGGACTGAGGCCTAATTTACTTAGCATCGACCAAATGCGTGATCAAGGGTTTCTTGTTTCTTTTGATAGTGATCATTGTTATGTTATGAATGATGACAATGAATGTATCTTGCAAGGATTTCGATCCAATGATAACCGTTACACTCTAACCCCCGTGTTTACTTGTCACTCGCCTATCAACAACACCACGGATACGTGGCATGCCAAGCTTGGGCATATTAATTTTAAAAACCCGAAAAACTGTCAAATGCGAGTATTGTTCGAGGTCTTCCCAAGCTTGGTAAGGAAAGTGAAGGTAAGTGTGAACCGTGTCAACTTGGGAAGCAATTAAAAATCACTCACAAGCTCGTGTTCGATATCAATACCTCAAAGGTATTGGAATTGCTTCACATGGATCTTATGGGTCCAATCCAAGTTGAAAGTTTGAATGGTAAACGATATATCTTTGTGTGTGTTGATGATTTCTCTCTTTTTACTTGGGTAGATTTCTTAAGAGAAAAATCTGACACTTTTGATGCCTTTAAAACTCTTTGTCTGAGATTAAGAGTTGAGAAAGGTTGTAATATTGGGAAAATTGTTCGAATTCGAAGTGATCATGGTAAGGAGTTTGAAAATTCGTGTATGATGATTTTTGCAAGTCTACGTGTATAACTCATGAATTTTCGGCTCCCAAAACTCCTCAACAAAATGGAGTTGTTGAGAGGAAGAATCGAACTTTGCGCGGAAATGGCAAGAGTGATGATAAATAGCAAGAAGTTGACAAAGCGATTATGGGCTGAAGCTATTAACACAGCTTGCTACATAATAAACGAGTGTTTATTCGTCCGAGTACCTCAAAAACATCTTATGAAATGCGGAAAGGTAAGCGCCCCAATGTAAGTCATTTTCATGTTTTTGGATGTGTGTGTTATGTCTATAGAGATCGTGAGCATATTGGTAAATTTGATGCTAAAAGTGATGTTGGTGTGTTTATTGGATATTCCTTAAACAGTAGAGCTTATCGTGTTTATAACATGAGAACTCAAACTGTTTTGGAATCAGCTAATGTGGTTGTTGATGATTTTAGAGATTTTTCAGAGTTTTCCACAGAAGCCAAGATAGATAGTTTCATGGATATTCCTCCAAAAGTTGTAACAACAGATCCTGATGCAGCAGAACCCATTACTGATGCTGCAAATGACGAATCCGTCGCCGCAACCGAAACCGGAGAACCGTAACCGTCTATCTTGACTCATCCAAACATCATCACTGACTCTATTCAGAAAGAACCAAGCACCAGAGTCAAACTGAATCATCCAAAAGATCTCATCCTTGGAAATCCTGAAGAAAGCATGGTAACTCGCAGAAGGTACATTAATTTAATCAGCTTTCTTTGCTTTGTTTCTCAATATGAACCGAAAAATGTGAAGGAAGCCATGACCTTTGAGGAATGGCTCAATGCAATGCAAGAGGAACTCAACCAATTTGTTCGCAACAAGGTATGGATTTTGGTCCGAAGACCAAAAGGTATAAATGTTATTGGAACAAAGTGGTTATTTAAAAATAAAAGTGATGAGTTCGGTACAATTGTGAGAAACAAGGCTCGTTTGGTGGCACAAGGGTACACTCAGGTAGAAGGTATTGATTTTGATGAAACTTTTGCTCCTGTTGCAAGATTAGAATCAATACGTTTACTTTTATGTATTGCTTGTATTCTTAAAATTAAACTGTTCCAAATGGATGTGAAATCTGCCTTCCTAAATGGTATTTTGAATGAGGAAGTTTATGTTGAGCAACCAAAAGGATTCGAAGATCCTCAATTTCCAGACCATGTATACAAACTAGAAAAAGCTTTGTATGGTCTGAAACAAGCCCCTCGAGCTTGGTATGAAAGGTTGACTCAATTTTTACTTTCTCATGGCTATCACAGAGGTAGTGTGGATAAAACTCTTTTCATCAAACATATAAAATCTGATTTTATCATTGCTCAAATTTATGTTGATGATATAGTTTTTGGTTCTACATCTAACCATGAAGTGCAGGTATTTGTTGATCAAATGAAAAGTGAATTTGAAATGAGCATGGTTGGTGAGCTTAATTTCTTTCTGGGTCTTCAAGTGAGACAAATGGAAGGAGGTACATTTGTATCTCAAAGCAAGTATGCTAAGAACCTTGTCAAGAAATTTGGCCTTGAATCGGCTAAGCAGGTAAGTACTCTATGAGCACCACTCTGAAATTAACAAAAGATGAGAATGGAGTAAAGGTAGACACTACACTCTATCGTAGCATGATTGGAAGTCTCTTGTATTTAACTGCTAGTCGTCCTGATATATGTTACAGTGTGGGAGTGTGTGCTAGATATCAAAGTAATCCTATGGAATCTCATGTATCAGCTGTAAAAAGGATTATTAGATATGTTAATAGCACTCCTGATTATGGAATTTGGTACTCGAAAGATACCAATTCAAATCTTGCTTGTTTTAGTGATGCAGATTGGGCAGGAAATGCTGATGATCGAAAGAGCACAAGTGGAGGGTGCTTCTTTCTTGGGAATAACCTAGTATCTTGGCATAGCAAGAAACAGAATTCCATCTCCTTATCCACTGCCGAAGCTGAGTACATAGCCGCTTGGCAGCTTGTTGCACTCAACTATTGTGGTTGAAACAAATGTTGATTGATTATGGGTTTGATTTGGGTGTTTTGACTATTTTTTGTGACAATACTAGTGCCATAAATATTTCCAAAAATCCTGTTCAACACTCTAGAACAAAGCACATTGATATAAGACACCACTTTATTAGGGAACTTGTTGAAAATAAATCATTGCAATTAGAATATGTTGATACTGAAAAACAATTAGCTGATATTTTCACAAAGGCCCTAGATGCAAGTCGCTTTGACTCCCTCAGAAAGTCTTTGGGAGTTTGCATTGTTTAATTTTATCTGTTCATCATTCGTGTACAATAGTGTTGTGTGATTCTTCTCTAGCTCTAAATCTTCTATCATTGTTTTTGACAAATCATGTTTATGCTTTTGGAATATAATTAGTTAGGATCTCTGTCTGATCATACTTTGTGATGTTGTGTTAAAAGATTCATGTTACTCTTTATTTGTGTACGGGATTAAATAATGTTCTTATACGTAGTTGAGCAATTTTTGTTTCATGCTTGTCGGGCCCTTGCTTTGGAATAGAGCTACCCATACCGAAGTGTGAAAGCCATCCGATGAGTAAGCCGGAACATTGTAATTAGCAACTATGATGAGGATGCACTACCATAGAAAAGGGCTACCTTCGGTATGGTGTGAAAGCATCCGATTGCGGGATCAATTTGAAAAAGGCGAAAATGAAAAATCATGCCAAGGACAATGATCCTAGTTTCACTGCACACACTTATGTCTGACAAGTGTGTTCAACTCGTAAGTCTCCTCTATTAAAATTAAATTAATAATCCCGGTTCACAATTCTCGGCAACATGCATATCTTTTTCCTCAACATCAATTAAGTATGATCATCTCATGAGATTCTAATTAGTTATTTTCCTTGAAAGCATAACATGTAATCTACTTTGACAATTGTCAATGATATTTGATTTCTCTCGCTTGATTCGAATCACATATACTCATCGTACACATTATTTTTTTAGTTTCGGTTTTATTTTAAAATAAAAAAAAAAAAAAAAAAAAAAGGGAGGCGTGTGACTTGCTTCATGGGTCAAGGAAAATCTTGTGCATAAATGGTAAGTATCAACATTCATTCTTTCTTTGATTTATTATGATATTTTTCCAAGTAAAGATTAATCTTTATATGGTAATGTGTCTTTATTCTTGAAAGATTGCTTTATTTTTGGAAAAATTTGTTGATATTTCTAGTTTCCTTTTATTTTTTTAAAAAAAAAAAAAAAAAGGGAAAGGAGTTGAGAAGTGGGCGGTTTCCTCTTTTGGTTCATGGGCTGGCGGTTTCCTTTTGAATTTTCAAAATTGGTTTCCTTTTTCTTGTTTTGATTCTAAGGTTATATAAACCAAATTTTGTCACTTATTTCACCACCTACCCGAACCCCCTTTCTTGTTTCTCTGTCAAACACTATTCATCTTCTCTTTCAGTTTCAAAATGGTGAGAACCAAGAATGTAGGGCACTCTAAAAAATTAGAAGAAACCGTTCCAACTCCTTCTAGTGCACCCCCGCCGCCTCGGCTCCTCCTCCCGCCGTTGCAAAGCTCGGAGATTCATCGCTTCCCCGCCGTGAATCTCAAGCCGTGAAGCCAAAACGTCCACCCAAGCAAGTTGCTCGCAAATCCGTAAGGCCCTATCGCACCCGGACTTCCTCTTCGAATCCTCGAAGGAATCTCCTCCTCCATTGGCCGTTCCTCCTCCCGCCGCATCAATGGCCGGCACCACTCCAACGAGCCCTTCCACTCGAACTCGAGCCCAAAGAAGCCTCGCCGAGAAAGCTCTTCAAGCCTCTCAATCTCGAGAGAAGATCGCTCCTCCAGCCCAAGAAGAAACTCAAGACTAATCCTCCTCGGCTTCCTCGAGTTCCGGTTCGAAGAAGAGGATCCAATGGAAGTCTCTTCGTACAAATCCGCATCTCCGCATACCGAGAAGGACAAGGAAGACACGTAACTCGAGCCGAACCTCCTCGTTCAAAACTCGCTTCGCAAAGAAAGGCCTCTCGTCGCCGCCAAAGGCAAGCGGCCCATGGAAGATCCTCCATCCGGTAATATCCCTTCCTCTATCTCTCGTCGTCCAACTTTTTACTATCGAGACAATGAGCGTGACTGGAATCTTTATGCAACTCGTAAGTTTGAAAGTGAGAGGAATTATGATTTGCATGCCCATCGTGTGTATGGTATTGTAAAGTTCATTCAATTTCATCAATGGGAACACACTCTTACTGGTTTTATTGGATTCATTGCTAACATTGTTAAAGAGTTTTATGCTAATCTTACTGATGATTTCCTTGATGAGAACTCTAGACTGTATAGAAGAGTGTATGTTAGAGGTCACTGGTTCTCATTTTCTGAAAAGGACATTGCTCAGGCTCTGCAATTGCCTGAGAATGTTTCCAATGCTGTGATGTCCATGGATCGTGACTTGATGCACTCTGAACTCACTGGAGCTCGTTCAGAATTGAAACCAGGGGAGAGTCTTCGAATTACTCTCCTCACTTTTGCTCATGCTTCCCTTATGCGGTTTGCACTAAGCAATTGGGTTCCAAATTCGAACAAGACCGTGGTGTCTCAAGAAGTGGCTACACTCCTATACCGCATCACCTCTGGAACTTCCATTGATCTAGCCTCTCATATTCTCAACCAGATTGTCTCCTTTCGAAGAGGTAAAAAGCCAACCTTCAAACTTGTGTTTCCAAATCTAATCTATAAGGTTTTATCCTCTCAGAAGAATGTGGCCCAAGCACATGAAACACTTGAGCCTCCCATCACTGGCCCTACATTCCAACCTTCTGAATATTTTGATGGTGTGTTCCAAAAACGGCCAAAGGCCGGAGGCCGCCGTCGCTTCGCCGGTGCAAGTTCGTGCTCCGCCGCCGCAGCTCCTGGAAGTCAAGTCTGAACTTCAGAATGTGTACACTCGTCTTGAAGCAATGGCTGATGTCCAGCATGACATGTCCAGGCAACTGTCCACCTTGATTCAACTCTACAAACATTAAAGTGTTATAGTTTGTTTCTTTTTACTTAAACTTTGGTTTATTTTTGTTCTTTGTTTACTTTGGCACTCCGATAAACAAAAAGGGGGAGAGATATTTATTTTTTGGTTTGTGTTGCCCAACTCTGGACCCTTTTTTTCAGGGGGAGTTGTGGTTTGTTAGTTCTTGTGAACTTAATGTTTAAAGTTAGCATGTTCTTTGTTTTTATTGTGATATTCGATTGTGTTACTCAGGGGGAGTAGTATCGTTTGCTCTTGCTAACTTTGCATTGCAGGTACTTTATGGTAAAAATTATTTTGTTCATCTAAAGTGCCAAAGGGGGAGATTGTAAAGTCCTTTTTTGGCAAGTTAGGTGACAAAATAATTTTTCCTTTTTATGGTAAGATTGCTATGCATTCATTTTCGAAATCTTACCTCTTTTATTCGGTTTTTAGTTGCCATTTTCCTTGTTTGGAAAGTTGCACTTTCAGCTGAACTTTCCTTTGTTGAAAACTTCTCAAAAGAGAAGGAATTCTCTTTTGGAAAGTTGTCCTTTTAAGGGAAACTTTGATTATTGCCTTTTCCTTATTATTTTCGATTGTATCTTGATACAATCAGAATATCTAATGCTTTTTGGCGGGAATCAAGCTTTGAAAGAAGATCGGACCCGATTTTAGTAAGTTTCCGTTTCAGGCGTATCTGCTTCGTCAACAACCGAATCTGATGTAGCAGATCGTGTTTGTTTTTGGAAAGTCTTTGTACAGCTGCTAATTCGATCTTGTGGTTGCCTCTTTGGTTTCTATGATCTATAAATAGAGCCTAGAGAGCAACCATTCGAATTACCTCTTCCATTATTCATTTTTTGCATTTATCTTTTGTGAGAAGAGAGTGTTTCTTTGTTTTCTGAGAGCCTAGTTGTTCACCTAGGTTCTAGTTGTTCTATTTCTGGTCTTACTCTATCCTAGAGGTTGTGAAGAACTACTTGACTGAACAAGAGATTGGTCTTCGTGAGAAGACTTGATAAAGCCTTACTTCGGGAGGAAGTAAGCACTTGGTCTTCGGGAGAAGACTTGCTAAAGCCTTACTTCGGGAGGAAGTAAGCACTCACACTTCAAAGACGAAGGGAGTTCGGGCTTGAAGGTGTTTCAAGAAGTCAGATTCATAAAGTGGATTACAAAGGATTGCGGCAATACTTTAGAGGGAGTCTAAACTTGTTTAAGTCAATTGTCTTTGTAATTTTGATACTTTATTAATTGATTTCATTCTCTGGGCGTGGCCCCGTGGACTAGGAGTGTTCGTGAGAACACTGATACCACGTATAAATCTCTTGTGTCAAGTTATTTACTTTTCTGCAAATATTTTATATTACTCGCCCGTTCGGATTTCTTTGTGAGAATTACTTTTCGTCGCAAACGCTTACAGTTTTTATATTTTCTTATATACAACTGACATTTGCAAAAACACGGTTTTTCATCAACGATTACAATTTTTTGTTGTGAAAGCAACAAGTTCTAGCTGCAATTCTTGAGAATTGGTTGCATAGCTACAGAATCCTGTATTAAAATTCCTTCATGTTGAAGATTGTGCTCTCAACAAAATCAATATAACCTTTCTTGATTAGGAAGCTCAAGATCAGCCTTTTGTTTCTTGGCTACTATCCTCGATGACGCCAAATCACTTAGCACGAATGGTTGGATGTGATTCTTCAAGCTAGACTTGGTCAACTCTTGAAAACTTCTTTACTCTTCAAGTTCGTGCCAAGAGATTCTGAAATTTTGTACTAATCTACAGAATCTCAAGAAAGGCTCATCATCATTCAATGAATATCATCTCAAGATTAAAGAAAATGTGGATCTACTTGCTTCGGTGGGTGAAGTCTTATCTGTAAAGGATCACATAGCAGCAATATTCAAAGGTTTTCCAAGTGAATATGATACTTTTGTCATATCCACTAATACCAGAATTGAACAGTACCATATGGTTGAAATCAAAGATCTTTTTCTCACCTCTGAAACTCGCATTGAGAAGAGTGACAAGGAGGTTGACATGACAACTCACATTGCTGCTGAATCACAAGCAGCTTCTCTTGATGCAAACTTAACCAACTATGGTTAAGATAACTTTCGATCTCTTCATCTCAAACTCAATGGAACAGGTTTGGCAACAATCATAATCTCAACAACACCTAACAAAGGAGGTTTTCGTGGCTATGGAAATCAAGGTGAGTCTCCCAACTCTCAATTTCCAACCAATATTAGAGGTGCTTTCAATCCTACGAAAAGAGGTAGATTCTATAATCTTGACAACCGATCATAATGCCAAGTTTGCTTTAAAATTGGCATACCACTTTAATCAATTTTGATAGGTTTGATAAAAGCTTCATGGGTGCCAATAGTAGGCCTACTAGTCCTCATAATTATTAGGTTCAAGCAAATGTGCTTACTAATAACAATAGCTGGGAGACTAATTGGTATACTGACTTTGGTGCAACTAATCACTACACTTCATATGCTTCTACTATTGCAGTCTGCTCAAACTATAATTGACCAGATCAGATGTTTGTGGGAGGCAAAATAGGTTTGCCCATGCAGTTAATAGGTCATTCCTTTATCACTTCTAATTTTTTTGATCAACCGTTAATCTTGAAAAATTTATTACATGTTCCTGATCTAATAAAGAATTTACTGAATGTATTTAAGTTTGTAAGGGAAAATATGGTTTACTTTCGATTTCATGAAGAATTCACCAAGCAATTCAAGCTACTCTTGTAAAGGGGACACACAGGAATGGCATGCATACTTTTGATGCCTCTGACATTCAAGTTCAGTCCAAGTGCTCACCTATTCCAACCAGTACTGCCTTACTAAAAATAAATGCTCTATCACCAAAAATAAATGTTCATGTTGTGTGGAGAATTTATAGTATTACATAATCAATTTACAACAATTAAATAATATTTTCTTTGAAAATCATGAAACATGATGATAATCAAAATACTGATGGTTTTTGGTTGTGTTATTATTGAATAATTTGTATTTGTGTGATGTAGATATGATATTTGGTTTGTAACGTAGATATATTTGGATTTTATTTTCTATATTGAATAGTTTTTTAAAAGAAAAGGATGTTAAAAGTGGCATTTTGCTAAAGAAAAAAAAACAATACCCAATAAGCCTAACTTAACCTGTACCCGGTCCTAACTCACCCAGACCCATCCCAATCCGACCTAACTCACTCGCATTCGAAACCTAAAAATAGGCGAGTATGATATACAACTCTCACACACCCGAAAAGTAAGAGTTTAAATGGCTCGGGTCTAATCTGATCCAGCTATGATGTGACCTGATCTGAATCATGTAAGGATCCACCCCGCCCTGGCCCACTAGAATCAGAGACTCCAATCGGATCAAATTCGACCTGATTGATTTGGATCCGATCTAATCTTACCCGACCTTTTTTATTTTTTTATCTAGGCTTATAATTTTATATCTATATTTATTTTGTATTATTATTATTTAATACAATACTATATTTTCAATAGATTGTGTAAAATTAATATATTTTCAATAAACTCGACCCTAATACCATCTACGAGTAAGGTCCAGGTCCAGGTCTTTCACCTCAGGTCTAGGTCTAGGTCCTGGGTCTGGGTCCCGGGTCTGGTTATAGGTTTGGGTCTAGATCCCGAGTTTGGGTCGGGTCTTAGTCCTAATCTCGGGCCCAGGTCTAGGTCTAGGTTTGGGGCCTGCACCCAGGTTTGGGTCCGGGTCTCGGTCCCGAGTTTGGGCCCTAAGTCTTGACTCGAGCCAGGGTCTTAGGTCCCGAGTTCGAGTCCAGGGTCTTTGTGCCAGTCTCGGGTCCAAATTTGAGTCCTACGTCCAGGTCTCAATCATGGGTGTGAGTTGCAATCCCAAGTCTGGGTTCCGATCCTGGGTCCTGGTTTGGGGTTCGGGTCACAATCCTGGGTCTAGGTTCGAGTTCGGGTTTGGGGTCGGAGTCTGGGTTTGCGTTCGAGTCCTGATCTAGGTCTCAGTCTGGGTCCCAAATCCTAGGTCCTGGTAGGGATGCATACGAGGTGGAAAATTGACGGAGAGTGCTCCCCCCATCCCCATCCCCATCCCCATCCCCATTAAGACTTTTAATCCCCATACCCGTTTATTACCCATGGGGGATGGGGCAAAGAATCCTCTATGGGGCAGGGACGGGGCGGAGAATTCCCTAATAAAACTATAAAGTTTATAATAAAAATTTAAGTATATAAAAATATTAAAAAGTAAAATATTACACATTAGTTGTTATTCAATAAACTAATATTATCCACAACACAACTTAAAATTCAAAAAAAAAAAAAAAGATATTAATATACTAAAAAATACAAATATAAATTATAAAATATAAAATATTATTAGAAATATAAAATAAAATACTAAATGGGTCCCAGTCGGGGCCGGGAGTATGATTTTCGTCCCCGTCCCGTTTAACATTCAGGGACAAAAAGTAATTGCTGTCCCGCCTCGTTCCCCATTTAGACACGGAATTCCCACCCCCATTAGGGGCAAGTCCCTGCGGGGCCCCATCCCCATGAAGAAAATGTGCATCCCTAGTCCTGGGTTCGGGTTAGGATCTCAGGTCCTAGGTCCTAAGTCTAGGTTCGGGTCCGAGTCTAGGTTCGAGTCTTGTGTTTGAGTCCAAGTCCAGGTGCCAGTCCTAGGTCTAGGTTTGGGTCTTGGTCGCGGGTCTAGGTCCCGGGTCTGGGTCCCTATCTGGATTCAAGGTTTGGGTCCTGGTCCGGATCTCGATCCAAGATCCAGTCACGGTCAAAGCCTGGGTCCGAGTCTTAGTTTGGGTCCGAGTTCGAGTCCAGGTTCGGGGTCCGGGTCTCGGTTTGGGTCCCAAGTCTTGGGTCTGGGCTCGGGTCCGGGTTTGGGTCTCGTGTCTGGGTTTGGGTTCGAGTCCAAGTCTAGATCTTGTGTTCCGTCCGAGTCTCGGGTCCAAGTTTGGGTTCGGGTCCCGTCCGAGTCTCGGTTTGGGTTTGGGTCCTAGGTCGAGGTTCGAGTTCAGGATCTGAGTTCTGGTCTGGGTCCCAGTCCTAGGTCTGGGTCCGGGTCTTGGTCCCAAGTCTGGGTTTAGGTTCGAATTCTAGGTTTGGGTCCCAGTTCACGTCTTGGTCCGCGTCTCGGTTCAGGTCTCAGGTCAGGGTCCCAGGTCTTGGGTCTCGGGTTTGGATATGGGTCTGGGTCCAGGTTTTTGTCTTGTGTTCCGGTTCAGGTCCGGGTTCAAGTTCGGGTCTCGGGTCTCATCTGAGTCCCAAGTTCAGGTTCGAGTCTGAGTTTCGGGTCGAGGTCTCGAGTCTCGATTTGGGTCCTGATTTGGGTCTCGCTCCGGGTCTTAGGTCACAGGTCAAGGTCACGGGTCCCGAGTCTCGGGTGTGGGTCTTGGTTTGGGTCTTGGTTTGGGTTCGGGTCTGGGTCCAAGTTTGGGTCTCGAGTTCCCTCCGAGTCCTGGGTCCTGGTTTGGGTTCGGGTCCCGAGTCTAGGTTCGGGTTCCAAGTTTGGGTTTGGGTCTTGGTCTAGGTTTGGGTTCGGGTCTGGGTCCGGGTCCAGGTCCAGGTCCGAGTCCCGGTCCCGATCCTAAGTTCGGGTACGGGTCTAGGTCATGATCCGGGTCCCGTGTTTGGGTCTGGATCCAAGTCCATGTTTGGGTCCCGTGTCCCGTCCGAGTTTCAGGTACAAGTTTGGGTCACGAGTCTGAGTTTGGGTCCCGGGTCTATGGTCTGAGTCTGTTTGGGTCTTAGATCCCAATCTGGGTCCCGAGTCTCGGTCTGGGTCTCGGGTTAGGTCCCAAGTCCGAGTCTGAGTTCGGGTCCAGTCCTAGGTCCGGGTCCGAGTCCTGGTTGGGTTTGGATCCTGGCCCGGATTGGATCCAGGTTCAGGCCCGAGTCCCGGTTTGGGTCCGGGTCCCGAGTCTGGGTCCAGGTTCGGGTCCGAATTCGAATCTCGGGCGGGTTTGTGGTCCAAGTCTTGAATTAATTTTTTTTTAATATATTGAAATCGGATCGGATCAAATTCGATTCGAAAAAAGATTAGGCGGGGCGGAATAAATCTGATCCAAAATTCAATAAGTATCTAAATATTTTAAATTAGAAGTGATCCGTCGAATCGAAAGTCTTACCTGCTCCAACTAAATAATTTTTTTTGACATCCCTACTCCATAGTTGAACCCAAAAAATGAAAACTTATAAAATCCTGCCTAATTGGGGCATACTAAATTGAAGATAAAATAAATAAATAAAATATCTTGTCAAGTAAAAATATCGAAAATGTAAAAAATATCTTTCACATAAATAAATATCTTCCATATGATGTCTTTTAGCCTGTTGCACAAATTTTACTTGCATCGCAAGCTGAAGAGTGAAGCAGAAGTGTTGCACACACCCCTAGAAAGTAATTTTTTTATTATTAAGTAGTGCAAACATTAAAAGAGAAATTTCACATTGGTATAATTTTGAAAAAGAGACAACAACCAAAGAAATATGGAAAAAGAAAAGAAAAAAGAGATGGAAATATGCATAAAGATTTCACGTGAGAGAGAGAGGGTATTATTTTGTGGGCCTATTTCCAGTACAGTGTGCCGTTGGATATAATTGGTACAGCTGGAGCCTGGCATGGCCTTGACTGGTTTAAAATTAAAATCTCCATTCTCAAACTTCTTTAGCTTTCAATTTTCTTTTTCTTTTCTTTTCTTTGGCTTTTGCGGATAACATTTAAAGCGGCCTTCCTTACAGACTGTCAATTTGGTGTGACTGAACCACACTTTGATAATTGTATTGATTGGATGATTTCTTCTGTCAGTTGAGTTGCAGTAGCAGTGGGTATATTTATAGATCGATCATTAATCATGAATAATGATGCAACAAGGCTTAAGATGATTACCATATTTCATCACATTTTCAGGGCCTATATAATAATAACATATAGGTAGTGCACTTTACTATAGTGCTCTATAATTTTACGTGGGGTCCTCACAGCTTCATTTCTTATGTCTATTTTTCTTTAGAATTAGAGAGTAGTTGAAGTTCATCCAAAAATCTACAGAGAAATTTGACTAGGATGTATAAAAAGCAAACCAAAACACAAACTTTGTAACACACGAGATATAACCAAACTTTGAAAGTGTAGGTTTCAGTAAAGATTTTACTATGAAATTTAAGCCACTAATTAGCGAAACATTAATATTAGTTAGAAAAAACTACTGCATCATTATGTGCAATATTTTAAATCATTACTTAATTTCGTATAATAATAAGAGTAGTATTACTTTTGTTGACCCTTTTATTTTGGATTCCCTTTAAGGCTTTTAGTAGTTTGAGCTGCATTGTTCGTTATTTTATAATTGGACAGTGACTTATGTCTACTTTACTCTGTATCCCAATATTGCATTTTACATGTGAGTTCTAAAATACTACTAATTAAATAGACTAGAGCTTTTCTTTATGGGTTCATATTTTACTTTTATTTTATCGTAATATAGAGAAAAATAAAGTAGAATTACAACAAAGTATACAATAAATAAAAAATTAATTTAAAAAATAAAATAGTAGAGATCTGTAGATGTAAACAAAAGTATATATTGGTGGTAGAGTAGAGTACACGCATAATGACGCTAACATGTCTTATCGATCATGATGCCTTTAGTACTTACAGTCTCTCTTCTAAAGTTATTATTTTCTATTATGGCTTCTATTATTGTTTTGGTATGTGTATTGGGGGAACATTATCTACTCACCTCTGTGACTATCCAATCAAATACTTACACGTAGCATGTGATTGTAGGATGCGGACTTGGGTCCTTGTAGTTGGTGCGTATCTAAGGGTTTAGCATGGTAGAAGTGGTAGAAGAGGGAGCACGTGAAAATTGAGATATGGGTTGATGGAGGTGACGGCTGTTTTGTTGAAATTCGGAAGAATAATGCCAAAAAGGAAAGGGAAAATAAAAATCCTTACACCACACACGTGATGATTATAATAAAATAGCATTTTTTCTATTTATTTTTTTTTATAGTATTTTGTAACGCCCTGACTCTCAAGGATATCAGGTATGCATTACAAAAAATTGCTACATTTAGTGATAACTTTTTAATCACAACATAATTTTTTTTTTTGACTAAATGTGATTTTTACAAAAAGTTATTTGAGACTAAAACATAGTATTTAATTACAATTTGTTACTAATTTAGTTTTACTCACAAAAAATATTGTGACTAAAAGTACATTTAGTCACAACAAATCGTAATTTTTGTGACTAATATTTTTAGTCACAGATATTTTAGTTACAACACAATAATAATAATTTATAATTAGCCACAACTTTTTTATCTTTAATCACAAAATTTATTGTGACTAAAAGTAAATTTTTTTTATAGTGATGTGCTTTTACAAACTTTTTTTTCTTTCTTACTTATCTATTGGTTTAGAAAATAAAAGTGTAGTTTAATTAAAAACTTTTTAATTAAGTTGAAATAAAACTTTCATACTAAATACCATAATACGGGGATCCCCTGTTTATAAATATTTTTACAACTAATTTACAAAAAGACTATTACAAAATCAAAGTTACATTTCCAAATATATATAAAAAAAAAGGGTTGATCTTGCTTCCCAGAAGCCAAGACACTACCGCTGATATGTACACTGCTGGGAGACCTCTGACTCATGGTCGAACGATATCTGCTATTCTTTTTACCTACACCATGAAGCACCCGTGAGTCACAAATACTCAGCAAGAAAAGCTACTTGACAGAAAGCATAGAAAGTACTAGCATTAATATCATAATACATACCAGTGGATCATTACACATTCACCATGCTCAGGTGTATTCAACTTAACATCCAAGCAAACACATTCATATTTCTCATTATAATAATAACCATAGTAACTCATAATTAACAATTTAATCTTTTCACTAAATAGACATTCATCCAATCCATAACCATATAATCTCAGTGCTTTGTAAAGCACTCTAGTCATACATCATTGTAATCACATAATTTCATTGCTTCGTTAAGCACTCTACTTATACAATACCATAATCACCTAAACTCAGTGCTTCATAAAGCACCCTTACCACTCGTTATCAACGAGCTATATATGTCACTACCGTTGCCCGATAACGCGAACGATAAGTAAGAAACCTATCCGCGGTTTCAACAAGTAATTACTCATAACGGTAATGACCGTATCTTTTACTCGATCATAATCGAGTCACAATGATAATATCGTTTCATATCATTTCCCTCGATCATAATCGAGTCACAATGATGACAATCGTTTCATATCTTTTTCCCTCGATCATAATCGAGTCACAATGATGATAATCGTTTCATAACATTTCCCTCGGTCATAATCGAGTCACATTAAACACATGTCAGAATCTTTATCACAATCGAGACTATCACAATTATAGTCATTAACCATAAACGGTGCATAATACTTTTCTTACCTCAAGTCCAAAGTCAAGTATGTGGGCCGACCTAAGTGGAATGATGCTCGACAATATCGGGTCCTATGTCACGACAAAGGTAAATCAATAAGGGTCTATTCCAAAATACTGTCTAAAACCGGCATAAAATAACCTAGGGTTTTTTTACCAAATCTTATGGTAAAAACACCCTAAAATAAAATATATCTTTTGGCTCTAATTTATGTCTCATACTGTAGAGCTCTTTATAAGCTTCGAAATGGTATATAGAATGTCTAAAACGGACACCCGAGTAAAAACTTATGGCTAAAATACGAAAATCGACGATTCTTGAAAATTGACCATCCAGAATTCCGGTTGGTGCAGCCATGTACCATCCGGAATTCCGGTCCACACCAGAAACTCGAAAATTTTAGATCTTTAAAGTCCCAAAACTTGCTCCAAACCTAACCAATTGTTCCCAAACTTCACAAAACAGTTCTATAACATGAATACAGCATGTTCAAAGCATTCATTTACAATAATTCATCCAATTACAAAAATCACCATGATAGAACCTTAAAATTGTGTTCTAAGCTCAATTCTTCAATTTGAACACAACATCCACTCAAATCATATAATCTAAGCTTAATTAAATTCTAAATCAATCCTAATAACATAATCCAAACTTAATTTGGCGCTACAATCCCAAAATCACAAAGTTCATATCCCAAACCTAATCCAAACCATGGTAAAATACTATGAACTAGAAAGAATACTTACCTCCAAGTTGTTCAGCTTCTTCACCTTGCTACTACAATCAATCTCTGCTAGGAATGGAGTTAAATTTTTGGTTTTGACTTGTTTTCTAGGGTTGTCGAGAGAAGGGAAAGAGAATGAGAGGTTTTTTTTTTTTTTTACTTTTCTTGGTTTCTTATTTTCTCATTTATTCTATTTGATAAAAATTAATAAAAGAAAGAAATAAAACTTATTTATTTAAACATAATTTCAGCCTAAAAGCACTCAGGACAAAAATTCTAATACTCCACCAAAATGACCACTTTGCCCCTCTTTAAAACTTAAAACTTAAATAAAACCTAAGGGTAATTTAGTCTTTTCTATTCATTCTCGTCAAATAGTTAACTTAAACTTCTCAACTAGTCCGGTATAAACCCAATACAACACAACTTAATTGTCGTGACATTTCTAACCACTCTACTGAATTCCAAGGTCGACAATATCCAAAAATCTTTTATTTCAAAAGTGGTAGCTACTCTACCCACATAACCCAATAAAATTTCTGTAATTAATAAATTAAGCTTTATTTAATCATTAATTAGATTACGCTAATTTTCACACATTTAGCCTAAGTAGGATCATATTCTTACCCCAATCTTAATACAATCACATATTTAATAAAATATGTCCAATTAAATATCATTATATTTTCTGGGATATTACATATTTAGTTTGTAATAATTTTTAAACATTTAATTTAAAAGTTCATTGACACTAAGCAAATCAAAAATAAAAGATTATTTTCTTAGGAATAACCTTCTTGAGTTTTCTTTTATAAAACATCAATAATCTTTTCTCAAACTAAAGTTTTATTTTGCTAAATAGAAACAAATATTCAATTTGTTAGTACTTAGTTACAGTTCTTGTGGGATTGACCTCATTTGCATGAGTTATTACTTGTAACAACACCAACACGTGCACTTAGGGTAGAACATTTGTACCAAAAAACGTACCCACCTGTATTCCCCAAAAAAAATTGGATTTTGAAAAATGATAGGTAAAATCTGGTACCAAACCAAGCCAGGTTCGAGAGTAAGGAATTACACAATTCTAAAACTTGAGTTACATCCCACATGAAATTCGGTTGTACATTATTAAATTTTTTCATACCCTTAATTTTATACTTATCGAACCACCCGCCCTAAAACTTTTAGGCTAAAAATAAAAGAATCATAAGAAAAAAAAAAAAAAACAAAATTGACGGCGCCCAACCCTCCCCCTTGCTTCTCTTTTTCCTCTTCTTCTATCGATGACGAGTCCCACCCCGAGTAGGTCCGGCGACAGCGAGACCCCAAGCCACTACTAGATTATAATATTCTTCTTCTTCTTCTTCTTTTTTTGTTAGGTTATATTTAGCTTATGTTACGGGTCTAATAAGTAAGCATTTTCTCAGTTATTGGTGTCTTTTGGAGCGGTTTTACGCTTGATTTTCCTTGTTTCAGGTTCCCAGGGTATTAAAGTTCAAATTCAGTCAATTGACGAAAAGACGGGACAAACTGGTGAAAAATCGGCCAAAGTTGCTCATTGGGTGTCACTAGTCGCGACTAGCAAAGAGCCAGGTCGCGACCCTTTTCTCTGGTCGCGACCATGGTCGCGACTTGGAGATTTGGCAGAACCTTGGTATTTTGAGTTTTGCTTGTAGTCGCGACCAGCCTTTAAGTTGGTCGCAACCAGGTACGGAAAACGCGATTTTTGACCTAATTCAGATTTTTTTTTCCAATGGGAGGCACACCTTTCATTCCTATATAAGGAACACGATTCAGAAGGTCAAAGCAAGCAAGAACAGACCTGAAAAGTGAATGAAAGAGGAGAGGAAGCAATCTTGAAGACCCGGAGCGATATCACCTTTTAATTTCTTTCTTTTACCCTCTATCTATCTTTTATGTCTAGTTTTGTTTTAGAATTAATCATGGATGTTTTTATTATTGTTTTTATGAGCTAAATTTCCCATTTAGGGAGGATGATGAATGTTGTTTAAAGTTTTTGCCTAGTTAATGAATAATTGTCATTCCTCCATCTTTATTGTGAAATTATCTATATTTGTGTTTGATTACATGTGTAACCTAGATCACCTTCTACATGTTCTATGATCTCAATTCTAAATTTGAAAAGTGAGAATTGAGAATGCTAAAATTGGATAATCGAGGTTCTATGTGAAACGAAAGTATTTGCATGACTTATGTGACAATTAGATTATTGCTCAATGCTGATTTCATGTTAGTTTAATTAAGGGATTAATTAGAGAACATGTGATTTAGAACCTAAAAGATCTGAAAAGAGTTAGGTTAATTATAATCTGTCATTCACTTCAAGAAAAGGATAGCAATTAGGCATTAATGATTGGGTAAACAAGCAACAAGATTCTCCTCCCTATTCTCTCATCTTGATTAATATTCACTTGTTTATTTAAGTTTCTTGAGTTATTTTATTCTTTTGAAATCGTAAAAAGTATTGATTTGCCAAATAGAATCATAAATATAATTTAGTGGTAATTAATTCAATTCTCTGTGGTTCGACCTCACTTGCGTGAATTTACTACTTAATTGCGTGTACTTGCGTATTGATTTTACAATTTTCGTAACACCTTCCCTCGATCTTCGACCGTGTGCAGAAGCTTCAAGACGTTGGCAGTGGTAGCTCCTTCTCCTTGCCCTTTGGTGCTTCAAGTTCAAAATGACAAATAAAGATTTATATTATATATATATTTTTGTTTTGGAAAAAATTATTAGCCCAGTCCAATGCAAAATTTGCCCACCCCAACCAAATCCGTCCCAACCTGCACCCGAAACTTGAAAACTCGCACTCCCAAACAAGTGGGTTCGATTCACACTCAAAATTTGCACCAGAAAAACCCACCTAATGTTCTCTTGCATGTTAAATATTTCACAACAAGTAATAAATTAATGCATCACTAGTTACAAATAATAAACTCTACTTCTAATTAATTCTATAAAAGGGTATTTATTCTAAAAATACCACTTATAATAATTATTCAGAACTTTAATAAACACAATATTGGACTCCGAACTCAGTCCAAGCTAAAATATTCATTGTAACCCCATCGCATTAACTCGACGAGAGTCACCTGTAACACAATAAATAAATTTTACTACATAATAATGTAGTCTATTAGTAGAAATATAGTGATAGTTACAAATTTACCTCAAATTATGAACATATTCCTAAACATATAAAGGGGAACTTAGAGTCAATAATTTACAAATATGATGATTCATATTGGATTATATAATTACAATCCCATATGAACACATAATCAAGTTGTTTAAGGTTGCTAACCCTCACAAATCTTTAGGATATTACACAAAGTTAGAGAGAATGCTTGCAAATTCGATTTGGATGGATGAATTTCCAAGTGTTAGCAGCTAACTTTTTACCTGAAGGGAATTTTGATCACTTTTCTGTCTACCCAATTAGGGTTGTTGGTCACAAACCACTTCGTTTCTTTCATAGTCAATATCTAGAGTATCAAAGTAGGTTGGCAAGAGATTGGGCAGGTGTACTGGTGAAGAAAACTCCTATGTTTTGTCTCTGTCAGAAACTTAAGAGACTCAAATGCGTTCTGAAGGAGATGAACCAATCTAGTTTTGGTGACATAGTTGTTAAGGAAAAGATTGTTAGACTTTTATTTGGGCTTACATTAAATTTTATTGGTTTTATTAAAACTTGGGTTGATTGGATAGTTCTTTGCTGTGTTAGCACATGTTGTTGGTGATCAATTGTTAATGGGCTTAGCATCTGTGAGTAAAGTCTAGGTGAAGCAGAAGTGTGGGCTTTTCTAGTTGACTGAAGCCTTTGATGAGCAGGCCCAAATTTCAACTAGGGTTTTGTAGCTAAGTCCCCTCCCTAACTCTATAAATACATATTGTCTCATCACAATTGTATACCTTTTGATAATCAGATAAAATAAACTGCTTCTGATTTAGAGATCTAGGGAGGAAGACTTAGTTGATAGTATTGCACTATCGAATTGGAGTATCTGTTGTGGATCAATCAGAGATAATTGCTATGGATCAATCAGGTACACATACCTAATTATTATATCTTATTATTGTGTTCTATGTTATATACAAATAGATCTTGGGTTAATTGTTAATTTATCTAACATGTGGTATCAGATTGCCTATTGTATATGATTTAGAACCTATAATTAGTATAATTAATTTGCACATGTTAATTATCCATAATTACATATGAATTTCGTTATTATTTTATGTTGAATTTTTTGTTTTTAAATCTTAAAACTTTAGGGGTTTTGTTTATCATTAAATTCTCGTTCTATTGATATATTATATGCATGAAATCATTGTGTATATTAAGAGAATTTTAACTTTAAAGTTTTAGGGTTTATATGATTATAATATGAAATTATAATTTGTGTATTTTGATTTTATTGTTTTTGATCTAAAATTGATTATAGATATCTCATTCTTAATTGTTTATGAATGTTCTTCAATGATTAATTTTGTATTTTGATCAAGATTGATATTCCAAATCAATTTTTTTATGTTCTTTATTTTTTGGATAGCTTTTCTTTAGATCTATTGTTTTTTAGCAATTAATAGCCGAAATTAGAGACAAAGATTGACTAGAAATCGATACCCGAACAAAACCCATTCAAAATTCGGTGTTTTCGTCGATTTTTTGGCCGGAAAACACTTGCAGACCCGACTGCACGAACCGGGTCGCGTGACCCGTTTGCAGGAACCGGCTGAAGGAAGAAGAAGGTTCCAGCCAGCGAAGCCCACTCGCGGCAGGTGGCGCGTGGGGCGCGTGGGGCCACGTCCGAGGTCCTTTTTCGACGTTTTTTTTTTCAGCGTGCTTAAAATTCAATTTCTGATTTTTCTATGATTTTTAATTAATTTTTTGACTCCGTTTAATAATTATTATTATTTTAATGATAATTATGTAGTTAAAAAATTATTAAAAAAATTTTTTTGATGATTTTTCGAAATCTATCGATCATAGAAAATTTTTTGGGTTTCTTCTCGTTCCATAAAACATAGTCACTCTCTTATTTAATTTATTTTGACTATGTAGTCTCCACCAATTTTCTTATATTCATATCTTTTGATTATTTGTTGTTCTAAAGTTATAAAACTTGGTTGTTTGATACAAAAATAATGTGTTATGGTGGACACTTTATTTTTTGATTATCACTATAATAAAAGCGATTATATATCTCTTTTGGAAATTTGGTTGAAAATTATTAATTTTCAATGATAGTTTTATCACCAAATTTCAAATGTTGAAGAAAATATTATATCTTTTGGTTGACTATATGTGTAATTACTTGCCCAAAGGTAGTATTTACATATATTAGTTCACATTCCATGAAGTGCGTTAATATTAAATATATATATATATTTTAATTATTTGCCCAAAGGTAATAATTTAAATATATAAATTTATTATTATTTTTTGTTTGAATTAATACATATTTTTAAGAAATTTATTTGCCCAAAGGTAATAAAATTCTTAAATGATATGTATTTTTTTCTTTGTTGTTAACTTCATGAAGGTAGATCATGTGTGTGTTATATTCTCACCCCAAAGGGGAGTTTATAATGACCAGTTGATTCTACAATATTTTCTAATACATTGCTCATATTGCTTATTCAAGTTTTAATTTTTTGAATTTTTCAGTCTCCTTTTCTGTGAACAACAATAATGCTTCCATCCATATTTTAAATGCTTCCAACTACAAGACATGGAAACGAGATGTGGAATTTACTTTAGGCATAATGGATATGGACTTGTGCCTACGAGAAGAAAAACCTGCTGATCTTACTGACTCCAGTACAGCTGCCGAGAGAACTCATCATGCACAATGGGAAATGTCTAGTCGTCTTAGTCTTCTTACTATGAAAAGATCCATTCCTGAACATCTATTAAGTGGTTTGCCAGACACTACAAATGCCAAAGAGTTTTTCAATGCTGTAGAAAAATTATACGACACTGGAGAAAACGCTGAAGCTGGACATCTTATGGATGAAATGACAACAATTAAGTATGATGAATTAAAAGGAGTGCGAGATTTTATTCTGAAATTGGTGAATGTTCAGTCCAAGTTGAAAGATCATAATATTCCCCTTCCTGACTCTTTCATTATTCATCGAGCTCTTCATGCTCTTCCTGCCTCTTTCAGCCTTATCAAGACAGCCTACAACACTTACAATCAAACATGGACTATCAGCGACCTAATTTCTCAGTGTGTAGCTGAAGAAAGCAAGCTTAAAAGGGAGAAGAATGAATCTGCTAACTATGTTTCTCACCTCAAGCCCAACAAAGGAAAAGGAAAATTCAAGAATAAAAATGATGGTGCTACTAAACAGAATGGTAATGGTAAGGAGCATAAGAATAAACAGAAGAATAACAATGGAAAGTCCAAATACTCTAATGTGAAGTGTTACTTTTGTGAAAAATTGGGGCATCGGAGAACGGACTGTCACAAATTTAAGACTTGGTTAGAAAAGAAGCAAGCACAATCAGGTAATCCATTAGCATGTGTTTGTTTTGAATCTAATCTAGTTGATGTTCCTATTGATTCTTGGTGGTTAGACAGTGGTGCTACTGTTCATGTTTCTGCTTCCTTACAGGGGCTAAGGGATCTCAGGAAGCCAAGTGAGAGGGAGTCCAAGCTTAAAGTGGGCAATGATGTTGGAGTTGACGTTATCTATGTTGGAACATTTATTCTTGAATTACAGTCTCGTGATAAGATTATTCTGAACAATACTTTTTATGTTCCTACTTTTAAAAGGAATTTAGTTTCGCTTCCGCTTTTGGTTAAACAAGGATATTCTTTTCATTTTGCAAATGATAATGTTGACATTATGCTTGACTCTCGAATTATTGGAAATTGCTTTTATTCTGATGGTCTTTACAAGTTGTCATTGGCTCCTTTAGATTCCTCTTTTAATGTTGTGAATATTGTGGGTAAAAGACCTCATATTAAGGAAACATCCTTATTTTTATGGCACAAAAGATTGGGTCATATTTCCAGAGAAAGGGTTGATCGTTTAATTAAATCTGAAATACTTCCTCCTCTTGATGCTTCTGATTAAGATACTTGTGTTGATTGTACTCGTGGAAAATTGACTAAAACAAGAAAGAAGACTGCAAACCGCAGTCAATCTTTATTGGAAATTATCCACACGGACATCAGTGGTCCTTATTCCACCACGTTGTGCAGAAATAAGTATTTTATAACTTTTATCGATGATTTTTCTCGTTATGGATTCACCTATTTAATTAAAGAAAAATCTGACGCCCTTGATAAACTCAAAATTTTTCGAAATGAGGTTGAGAAACAATTAGGAAGAGTCATCAAAGTTGTTCATTCTGATCGTGGAGGAGAATATTATGGTCGTTATACAGAATCTGGACAACACATGGGGCTTTTTGCAGAGTACTTACAAGAAAATGGTAGAGTTGCTCAATACACTATGCATGGTTCACCAGAGCAAAATGGCGTTGCTGAAAGGAGAAATCGCACTCTCATGGATATGGTTAGAAGTATGATGAGTAGAACAAATCTTCCAGAGTTTTTATGGGGTGAAGCACTTATGACTGCAACTTATATTTTAAATCGTGTTCCCAGTAAATGCGATTTCCCAAAACCCCTTTTGAGTTATGGACTGGGCGGAAGCCTAGTCTGAATCATCTTCGTGTATGGGGTTGTCCAGCTGAAGTAAAGATTTATGATCCTAATTTGAAAAAGTTAGATCCGAGAACAAATCGTTGTTATTTCATTGGTTATCCAATGCGCTCAAAAGGCTATCGCTTTTACTGTCCCACTCGTGGTACGCGAATTGTTGAATCTCAGACTGCTAAATTTCTGGAATTTGATGTTGCTGAAAAAATTCCTTCAACATCTCTTGAAATGGGGGAGTCCTCTTTAGGAATTTGTATTCCTATGTCATTTTCAAGAGATGATAATAGTAGTCTCCATCCTACTCCAGTTGGTAATGCTCCCATTGTTGATGAATACATTGCTCCCGATATCGAAGATGATGAAGGTCCTATTATTGATGAAGGGCCTATTAATGATGAAGCTCCTATTGTTAATGAGAATCCTGTTATTGAAGAAATTCCAGTTGTGGAAGATGTTATTCAAAACAATGATCAACAAAGAGAAGTTATTCCAGAAGTACCTCCTCTAAGAAGATCTCAGAGACAAAAGAAGTCAACAAAGTGTCATGATAATTTTGTTTATCTTGGAGAAGGAGAATATGATATTGATCATTTTGTGGATCCTGTCACTTTTAGTGAAGCACTTAATAGTCCACAATCTTCAAAATGGTTAACGAACACGGATGATGAGATCGACTCCATGAAGAAAAATGGTGTATGGGAGCTAGTTTTATTACCTGATGGTTTTAAACCAATAGGTTGTAAGTGGATTTTAAAGGCTAAAAGGGATAAAAAGGGACAGATTGAAAGGTTTAAAGCGCGTTTAGTGGCTAAAGGCTTTACTCAAAGAGAAGGTATTGATTACACTGAAACTTTCTCACCTGTTTCCACTAAAGATTCATTCAGAATTATTATGGCCTTAGTTGCACATTTTGATTTAGAGTTGCATCAAATGGATGTTAAAAGCGCTTTTCGAATGGAGAATTGAATGAGGAAGTCTATATGTCTCAACTTTGAAGGCTACAAGGAGAAAGGAAAAGAACACTTAGTTTGCAAGTTGAAACGATCCATTTATGGTCTCAAACAGCATCTCGCCAAAGGGTACTTGAAGTTTGACAAGGTTGTGACATCGTTTGGTTTCGTAGAGAACAAGTTTGATCAGTGTATTTATATGAAGATCAGTGGGAGTCGTTATATTTTTCTTGTTCTTTATGTAGATGACATTTTACTTGCCAGCAGTGATTTGTCACTACTAAATGAGACCAAAAATTTTCTGTCTTCCAATTTTGATATGAAAGATCTTGGAGAGGCATCCTATGTTTTGGGGATTGAGATCCATCGTGACAGGAATTGAAAAGTTCTTGGCTTATCTCAAGAAGCTTACATTAATCGTGTGCTCAAAAGGTTCAACATGGATTTGTGTAAAGCTGGTTCTGTTCCTATTCTAAAAGAGGACAAGTTCACTAAGCAGCAATGTCCTAAGAACGACTTGGAAAGAGGAGCAATGAAGAACATCCCTTATGCAAGTGTAGTAGGGAGTTTGATGTATGCTCAGGTTTGCACTCGACCTGACATAGCTTTCGTAGTCAATGTTCTTGGGAGATATTTATCTGATCCTGGCCTTGATCATTGGGTTGCAGCCAAGAAAGTTTTGAGATATTTGCAAAGAACGAAGAGTTTTATGCTTGTGTATAAGCATGTTGACATTCTTCGAGTTGTTGGTTATTCAGATTCAGATTTTGGTGGTTGTGTAGATGATTTAAAGTCAACTTCTGGCTATATTTTCACCTTGGCAGGTGCTGCTATTTCTTGGAAGAGTGTCAAACAGACTTTGATCACGTCATCTACTATGTATGCTGAGTTTGTTGCATGTTATGGGGCATCTTTGCAAGCTTTGTGGCTGAAGAATTTTATTTCGGAGATACGAGTGGTTGATTCTATTTCCACACCTATGCTAATCTATTGTGATAATAATGCTGCTGTTTTCTTTTCAAAGAATAACAAGATTAGTAGTGCTTCTAAACATATGGAAATAAAGTATCTCACTGTCAGAGATTTGGTCAAGAAATGAGACATTGTTATTGAAAATTGCAAGACCGAGTCGATGTTAGCAGATCCTCTAACCAAAGGGTTAAGTGCCGTGTTGTTTAATAAACATGTTGTTAATATGGGCATTTTAGAATCTTTTGATCTTTTGGGTTAGTGAGAGTTTTGTTTTCTGTTTGTTTTTAGAAATTATTATTTATAATTTTCTTAATAAAGTTATGAACTACATTTTATGTTTCAATATTTTATTATTGAATGGATATGTTTTCAATTATGTTTTGTTATATTCTCGGGAATGATTGAATTGAAAGCATGTGGTTCATATTGTTGTGATCATTGTCTTTTAAATTTATTTGCTTATTGACAATGATATGTTGTTGGCTTAATTCTTTATGCAAGTTTAGTGACACTTACTTATTTTAAGTGGTGTATGTTTAATTTCACTGGCTTATTTATTAAGCATCACGGTATTAGTGAAATTGAGGACTGATAAGGATATTATGTTATTTTAAATTGATCACATGTTGAACATAATTCCTTACCACACTACTAGACTTATTGACCGTGTCGATTTAATACTTTGGTATTTGTGATTATGAATGTCTTTTGTTGAGTTAAAAACAATATGATTGTCATAGTTCATTATCAAAGGTTAAATTGGACCGGTATGTTGAGATGCTATCAGAGAACTATCATTTTTTAAAGTGGCCACAAATGTTTTCCTGTTGTTCAACCCATGAGTCGTTTTCAAACAAATTATTTTGATATATAATATATATGTATTAAAATCAATGTAGCCCAAGTGGGAGAATGTTAGACTTTTATTTGGGCTTACATTAAATTTTATTGGTTTTATTAAAACTTGGGTTGATTGGATAGTTCTTTGCTGTGTTAGCCCATGTTGTTGGTGATCAATTGTTAATGGGCTTAGCATCTGTGAGTAAAGTCTAGGTGAAGCAGAAGTGTGGGCTTTTCTAGTTGACTGAAGCCTTTGATGAGCGAGCCCGGCCACTAGGGTTTTGTAGCTAAGTCCCCTCCCTAACTCTATAAATACATATTGTCTCATCACAATTGTATACCTTTTGATAATCAGATAAAACAAACTGCTTCTGATTTAGAGATCTAGGGAGGAAGACTTAGTTGATAGTATTGCACTATCGAATTGGAGTATCTGCTGTGGATCAATCAGAGATAATTGCTATGGATCAATCAGGTACACATACCTAATTATTATATCTTATTATTGTGTTCTATGTTATAATAATGTAGTCTATTAGTAGAAATATAGTGATAGTTACAAATTTACCTCAAATTATGAACATATTCCTAAACACATAAAGGGGAACTTAGAGTCAATAATTTACAAATATGATGATTCATGTTGGATTATATAATTACAATCCCATATGAACACATAATCAAGTTGTTTAAGGTTGCTAACCCTCACAAATCTTTAGGATATTACACAAAGTTAGAGAGAATGCTTGCAAATCCGATTTGGATGGATGAATTTCCAAGTGTTGCAGCTAACTTTTTACCTGAAGGGAATTTTGATCACTTTTCTGTCTACCCAATTAGGGTTGTTGGTCACAAACCACTTCGTTTCTTTCATAGTCAATATCTAGAGTATCAAAGTAGGTTGGCAAGAGATTGGGCAGGTGTACTGGTGAAGAAAACTCCTATGTTTTGTCTCTGTCAGAAACTTAAGAGACTCAAATGCGTTCTGAAGGAGATAGACCAATCTAGTTTTGGTGACATAGTTGTTAAGGAAAAGATAGCTAGAGAGAGACTTCTTGACTGTGAAAAAGAGGTAAACAACGACCCGTTAAACACTGAGTACTTAGCTACAGAAGTTTCAGCTAGCTAGAAAAGAATTTGCTACTGTTTCTTAGGCGTATTACTCTTTCATGAAGCAAAAAGCTAAAATGGCATGGCTTAATGAGGGTGATAATAATTCAAGGATGTTTCATAATAGCTTGTGTATGAGGATATTGCAGAATTCTGTCTATGCTATGAATGATGCCAATGGATTTTGGGCTTATGAATTAAGTATGGGTAGTGAACAAAGCGCTCTTAAATTTCTATAATCAGTTGTTGGGCACTAATCTGGTTCAAAGGAGGAAAGTTCTTAGAGGTATTGTTCGTGTGGGGCCTGTCCTTAAGGACTTCCAAATTCAAGCTCTGTTACAACAATATACAGGGGAAGAAATAAAGGAGGCCTTATATTCGATAACTGATCACAATCACAGAACAACATAATTTAACAACATTAAACACAAAACAATAAGCAATAAACAAGAGGAGGCCAGAACTTTTTGGTTTTCTTATAATGTCCCCAATTTTTTATAGTAAAAAAAAAAAAGAAAAGAAAAAACAGTACAATTTTATTTAATGTAATTATTATTATATCAAATTTTGTATTAGTCCCTAAATCCCAACTCCAACTGAATTTAGATATGACATGATTAAATTGCGTAATTTGTTGGGTCTCGAAGTTCTTGAATGGAATTCTATTTTTGCATTTTCCATTCATTTTTTTAATGGTAAAAACTTCGTGTATGATGCTAATGTTGTATTATTATACATATATATGGTTTTGATGAAAAATCATTGACAGGGTCGAAAAAACAAAGATTGTACATGATCTTCTACGCTTAAAAAGCTTTGATCATCTCCATGTTGATAGATGACTTGGGCTGTTCTAGCAAGGTCAAAACAGGCCGTGGTGATCGACCGAGGCAATGCACTAGGAGCCTTCAACTCTCCGTTTAGCTCTATCCACGAGCTTCTAATCAGTTTCTTGATGTGTTTTCTGGCCTCATCTTCCGATTCAATATTCTCTTCTTTCATATAACAATCTATGCTAGAAGCAACATCTCCTCTCTCTTGCTCCTCCTACATAATATCGAGTATAATTTAATATTTTTTTAATATATAAATATACTAAATTTTAAATAAAATTTTATGTACCTTGGCTGTTCCCAAATCATCCCAAAGTCTTAGAATTTTGCCTGAGTGGGAGAAGATCTCAGGATATGGGTGCATCATTGATATAGTTTGGTCTGTAATACCATGACCTATGAGGAAAAATGAGTGCACTAAGGCCATGTAGGATCCTCCACTAGTTACGCCGTTTGTTAAATATTGCTCTAGAGTTGGAGTGTATTTTTTGTCGAACCATTCTGCTTCGGTTAGAAATGCATCAAATATGTCTAACCACTGTATAACAACAACAAATATTATACAAACTTGTCAAACTACTGTATCTTTAGCTTATATTTGGTAAAATTTTAAAGACATATACATAATATTATAAATACGAACGTACCACTTTCTTTAAGTGTTGTGTAACGCATAATCCATGTTCTTTGAGAACTCTGTAGCCAATTTCATTAGTAGTATTGTATAGTGCCATGTATTAGGATTGTTAATCCTTCTATTCATGCTTGAAGATCATAGCAGTAGCAAAGTGAAAGAGAAGAGAAAGATCAGAGAAAGATCAGGGAAAGAGAAAGAAAGAAGGAAAGAGATCTGTTTGTATTATTGTCTTAATGAATTTGATACAAGAGCAGAGTCAATTTATATAGAGTACATACCAGTACAGATTGAAATGAAGCAAGCTTAATCTAACTGAAATAACAACCTCTGAACAGTAATAACAACTTACTAACCGACTCTGACAACAGATCTCCTAATACCTCCCCGCAAACTCAGAATTGGTAGGTCTATCAATTGTGAGTTTGGATCGAAAACCAGAAAAACTTTGAGTAGAAACTGGTTTAGTAAGGCCATCAGCAAGTTGATCCAAGGCAGGAACATGTTTCACTTGCACTTGTTGCCGAAGAACCTTTTCTCGCACAAAGTAAAGATCAAGCTCAATGTGTTTTGTGCGAGCATGTAAGACAGGGTTTGCAGCAAGTAGAACGGTGCTGAGGTTGTCACACCAAACAACCGGAGCTGTGGATTGAGTAATCTGAAGCTCAGTAAAGAGTGATTGAAGCCAGGTGAGTTCAGAGACGACATTAGCAAGGCTGCGATACTCTGCTTCAGTGCTGGAACGGCTGATTGTTTGTTGCTTCTTGCATTGCCAAGTAATTAAGTTGCCTCCTAAAAAGATAGCAAATCCAGAAGTAGAGCGCCTGTCATCAGGATCCGATGCCCAATCAGCATCACAAAAGGCAACTAGATCAGTTGAGAGAGACTTATGGAAGTGCAAACCATAATCTATAGTGCCACTGAGGTATCGAAGGATACGCTTTACAGCTTGCCAATGAGGTTGTAAAGGAGATTTCATGAACTGACAGACTTTGTTTACACTATAGGAGAGTTCAGGCCGAGTAATTAGCAAGTATTGTAAAGCCCCCACAATCGACCTATAAAGCTGAGGATTGTCAAATGGTTCATGACCATGAGCAGATAGTTTTAAACCACTTACCATGGGAGTTGGCAGAGGCTTAGCATCCTCCATTTGAGCTTTAATAAGAAGGTCACGAATATACTTTGACTGAGATAAGTGCAACCCGTGAGGTGTGGTCTGAACTTCAATACCCAGAAAATATGTTAGATTGCCAAGATCCTTGAGAGAAAACTGAGAATTCAGAGAGTTGATGATGGTGGTTATGAGAGTGGAGTCACTGCCGGTGATGACTATATCATCTACATAAACCAAGATGAATGTAGTAGAGGAGGATGTGTGTAAAATGAACAAAGACCTGTCAGATTTTGAGGATGTAAACCCAAGAGCAAGAAGACTGGTGTGTAACTTGTCAAACCAAGCCCGTGGAGCCTGTTTGAGCCCATACAAGGCCTTGTGAAGCTTGCACACAAGGTGAGGAGCATCAGGAAGAACAAACCCGGGGGGCTGGTGCATGTAAACTTCCTCATGCAAATCTCCATTGAGAAATGCATTATTAACGTCCAATTGCTTAATATTCCATCCTCGAGATATAGCAATGGACAGAACCACACGAATGGTGACTGGCTTAACCACGGGGCTAAAGGTTTCAGTAAAATCGAAACCGGGTTGCTGATGAAAACCTTTAGCCACAAGACGAGCTTTGTACTTGGATGTGGTTCCATCAGGATTCTCTTTCTTGCGATAAACCCACTTACAACCAATGGCCTCTCTCCCTTCAGGTAACACAACATATGTCCATGTTTTATTTTTCTTTAAAGCCACCATTTCATCAGACATAGCACCATTCCATTGAGCACTTTGCAAAGCTTGTTTGACACTTGTTGGCTCTTTGGTAGCCAAATAAACTTTCATTTTCCTTATACCAGACTTGGCACGAGTCTGCATAGAATGAGTATTTTGAGAGGCTGCTGTGTTGTTGTTAGGATCAGGTATATTAGAGGCAGCAGTAGCAGATGTGGGTTCTGCTCTTGGAGGCACAACAACAGTGTCAGAAGCAGACCGATTAGTGGCTGAGCAGACATTAGGCTCCTGTGTTGGTGCTGATGAAGTGTCTGCAGTAGCAGATATTGGTTCAGCATCAGTAACTGAGCGAGGAACAGCTGTTGTTGTTGGTGGAGACACAGTAGGAATGGTGGGAACCTGCAAAGGCATGTAAGAGCTGCATAGAAAATCATTAGTGACAGAGCCATGATCAGTGGGAGATGCATCTGTTGACTGGGAAGTTGGAGTAGACACAGTAGGAATGGTAGCAGAGGGATAGAAGGATGACATAACATCAGATGTTATAGGAGTGTGATTTTGGGAAGCATGGGGAAAAGTGCACTCATCAAAGATAACATCCCTCGAAATATAAACTCTACCCGATGCATCTAAACATTTATATCCCTTATGATTTAAGCTATAACCAATGAAGGTACATGGAGAGGACCTAAATTGGAGCTTATGTTTATTGTAGGGTCTAATGTTTGGATAGCAAGAGCATCCAAATGTCTTAAAGCTATTGTAATCGGGTTTAACATTGAAGAGTGCTTCTATGGGAGATTTATGCATAAGGACAGGTGTAGGCAATCGGTTATGAATATAAACAGCTGTCCTAAATGCTTCATCCCAAAACTTTAAGGGCATGGATGCTTGGGCAAGTAAAGTGAGGCCATTTTCAACAATGTGCCTATGTTTGCGCTCAGCTAAGCCATTTTGTTCATGAGTGGTGGGACACGGGTGCCTATGGACAATACCAGCTTCTTGTAGTGTATTAGTGAATGACCTATACTCTCCCCCCCAATCTGTTTGAAGCACCTTTATCTTAGTGCCAAGTTGTAATTCAGATTCAGCTTTAAAGTGTTGAAAGGTTTTTAAGGCTTCATCTTTGGTTTTAAGCATATAGATCCATGTAAATCTTGAATATGCATCAACAAAGTGGACATAGTACTTATAACCATTGACTGAAGGAGTAAAAGAGGGTCCCCATAGATCTGAAACAACAAGCTCAAGAGGCTTAGTATATGTAGTAGCAGAAGTTTTGGGAAAGGGAAATTTATGAATTTTGCCCAAACAACAAGCTGAACAAATGGAATTAGAACTTTTATTAACACTTGGCAGATTACATGCATTGAGCACAGACTTGACTATCCTTTCAGAAGGATGGCCAAGTCGATTGTGCCAAATATCAAAGGAAGACATACAAGGCTGTGTTTTGATGAAAGTGGAATCAGTACACTGAGGTGAAATAGAAGCCGAAGCAGTCAAGATTTGTGGCTGAACTTGTGACTGATGTGAAGGAGTGGAAAACACAGCAGGAGTGGAAGGAGAGGGACTGAGATGGACCTCGGATGAGTCAAAGGAATACAGGCCATTCCGGTACGTCCCAGTCAAGAGCACCTGATGATGGACCTGATCTTTGACATAGCACACATCAGGGTGAAACTCAAAAAACACATGGTTATCTCTAGCAAATTTGGATACACTAAGTAAATTCTTAGTTAAAGCAGGAACATGGAGCAAATTATTTAACAAAAGAGGAGAAGAGTTGGAGGAATTAGAAATGAAAGAATGGCCAATATGGTTGATGGACAAACCTGTACCATCCCCAACAAACAGCTGTTCTGGGCCCTCATAGACTGTGCAAGAAGCAAGATTCTGAGCATCAGGGGTGCAATGATTCGTGGCACCAGAATCTGGGTACCAATTGGTGTCATTCTGATTCATAGTATGCAGCAGGTGAGCTTGGGGAGATGTAGTGTTGTTTGGTGACACCCCGGTGAAACTCTTATCGAATCTGTAGAAGCAATCCACCACTGTGTGACCAACTTTATGACAGAGTTGGCATTGGGGACGACCTGAAGAAGAACCAACCCTGCCTCCACGATTATTACCCCCTCGGTTAGATTGAGGGAATTGAGAAGGATTATATTGGGGCAGATTGTAGTTGAATCCCCTGGGAGTAAACATATTTGGAAAATATGGAGTGCCTCTGGGAGTGGAATTGCTTCTTGAACCAGAGAAATGGGGAACATAAGATCCAAATTGCATATTACTTCTTGGAGAAAAACCAGGAGGAAAACTTGGTCTCGATCGATTCTGATAGGCCATATTTGCTTCTGGTTGTTGTGGATCAGCATCAGTGACAGCAAGATTGACATTAAGATCAGGTTCTTGGTCAGTCTTCTCAATCCTGGACTCTGAGGCAAGAAGCAGAGCTTCAATCTCCCCCACAGTGTATCCCTCAATGCGAGTATTAGTCGAAATGACAAACGTGTCATAGGCACTTGGAAGCCCCTTGAAGATCGCAGCAATGTGATCGCGATCACTGAGAATTTCACCAACAGAGGCAAGAAGATCGACGTGTTGCTTGACTTTAAGTAAGTAATCATTGAGAGATTGAGTACCTTTCCTTAGATTTTGCAATTTGGTTCTGAACTCAAGAATCTTGGATGATACTTGCAACGTGAAGTGTTTTTCCAAGGTAGACCAAATCTGTCTAGCTGTATGGCACCCCACCATTCGAGTAAGCAGGCTTTCGGACATCGACGAAAGGATCCAAGAAACCAGTAGCTGATCCTGAACATCCCAGTCAAGAAACTCAGGATTATACGTTTTGGAGGCACGATCTGCATCACTTAAGAATTGTGGAGGTGGAGCAACATCTTCGATGAACTTCAATAGGCGATTTCCACGAATAGCAGCAAGAACCTGCTGTTTCCAGAGCAAGAAATTGTGATCGTTAAGCTTTACAGAAAGATTGTGAGAAAAATAGACAGGGGAGAACTCATCTGAAGCTCGGTTTCGATTTCTTTGAGGTGCAGGATACGAATTCGTAGTGTTTCCCAGGTTCGATTGATTTGCTTGATTCTGAGTTCCAACAGTCGCCATGTTAGCACTCAACGGAGGAAAATCAAGTTCTGATACCATATTAGGATTGTTAATCCTTCTATTCATGCTTGAAGATCATAGCAGTAGCAAAGTGAAAGAGAAGAGAAAGATCAGAGAAAGATCAGGGAAAGAGAAAGAAAGAAGGAAAGAGATCTGTTTGTATTATTGTCTTAATGAATTTGATACAAGAGCAGAGTCAATTTATATAGAGTACATACCAGTACAGATTGAAATGAAGCAAGCTTAATCTAACTGAAATAACAACCTCTGAACAGTAATAACAACTTACTAACCGACTCTGACAACAGATCTCCTAATACCATGTAACATATTTTCATGTACTCAGGAAGCTTGTCCATTGCACCAAGATCCCATCTAATAAAAAAAATATATAATAGAGAACAAAGCAAAATTAGCACTGATACTCAAACTGTTATGTATGTTTTTATGTATTAGTTTATTGTATATGCAACCTTAGAATTGCATGATTGAACAAGTGGAGTTCATCCAAAGATCCGTAAGTGTCGTAGATATCATCAATGACTAGTAAGATTGAAACAGTTTTGGCCAGCTCAATCCGGACGTTGGAATAGCATTTCCCAGGGAATATTCCCACTACCCATAGAAAACATTCTAAGGGTCGATCTCTTGCAAAACCAAGTTTCTCAACCAGACCCAACTGTTTCCACCACCTGAAACAAAAACACAATATCATCCTCGTTACATTAATATATTAAACCTTAATCCTTTGCTCTGTTGGATTGAGGGGAGTGATATGGGATCGATGAAGAGGGTGTGGTTTGGTTGGCGTGGTTATCAGGTGTGTTATTAGGTGATTTCTCAGCTAATTTGGCGTGCTACTTGCCATTCTTTTGGACTTGGTTCTTGTGCATCAGTTTAGTTTCAAAATCTACATTATTAATAGTGATTCCATTAGTTGGATTAATAAGCTTTACATTAATTTTAGTTTTCAAACTATTTTATGAAATATGTATTTTTTATTAGCTGCTGTTATTGGTAGTGGTTTTCTTGCAGTATTATTCCGCGATCAGCGAATAGTGTTGCTCTACGTCTAACAACCACTGTTACTAGTATAAAAAAGTGTGTTTGGACAAAGGTTTGTCCTGAATTTTAAATTCTTCTATAACAACAAAATTTTTTTAATAAATTTTGCATTTCTTTTTTTTTTAAAAAAAAAGCAAAATATATTAAACCTTAAATATCTCCTCTGAACCAAGCTAGTACTAATGCCATTTTACTAAACCTCACTTTTTTTATGTTACTTCAAACTTTTACTTTTACTATAATAACATTTTTCTATATTTTTCTCTACATGGTTAAATATTATATCTCTAAATATTTTATTTATAAACCAAAAAAATAAACAAATATATATTTTAAATTTTTAAAATGTGTTTAGCTCACTTTCATCTAAATGTAGCTAATAAGAAAATGAAGTAAGCTATATATTTAGATTTAATGAGTTGGGACTGCTGGAATATATGCAATAATTCAAATAACTAATAACGTACATAAATTTATTACCTTATGATCTCGGTTAATTCTCTTTTGTGGAGTGACTGAAGCTCGTTAAATTCTAACTTGGCTAAGTCAAGAAGAGCAGGGCAGTGGTTTAATTCTTTGCCATATTCGTCGATGTAGTTTCGAGCTTCTAATGGTGCCATCCTCAGGTGTCTAGGGAGCTCCAAGGCTTTGGCAACTTCATTTTGTAGCTTTTGGGTTATGAAAGGCATCGAACTTTTCAGATGAGATCTTGTGAATTCCATTGCCTTCACCAATGATTCTTCACAATTTGCTGCAAGGTAGGATGCCTCATACAAGCTCAGCATACCCAATGTGTCTTGGCCCATTATTACATCCTCTATTTCTCCTTTTTGGTTGATGAATTTGTCAAAAACATCTGTACATAATAATAATGGTCTAAGAAAATGAATCCAGATCCTCTGTCTAAATTTTCTATCTATTTCTCTATCTACACAATTAAATAAATAAATTCACAGCATAACTTCCGTTACATCATTGTACACATACTCATTAAATATTAATTTTCATTTTTTTTAAAAAAAAATGTAATATATTGGGACGAACATTGACTCCACACTGCACATTTATTTTTGGTTTTTCATTTTTTTTTCTTAAAACTTTTTTTTTTTATTCTGAACGTAGTTTTTAATTTTTCTTAAATGTGTGAATCTTTAAAGACCCACTAAAATTAGACTCCCTTATATATATAAGATAGCATTTAAAGTTAAATTAGAATATTTTTCTATAAAAATTACACTATATATTTGAGTTTTTTGCAATCCCATTAGAAATGGCCTAATGCTTAGTGGGTCCTGCTGCATATGCATTTAAGAAAACAAGAATTGATTTAATAAGGAATGTGTGGAGTGATATAACGGAAGAAGCTTAATAAATTAACGGTGTAGTTAATTTATTAATTAACGTGGCAATATTTAATTAGATAGACAGAAAAATTGATAGGAAATTTGGACAGGATCCTTTCCTGGTCCTAAGAAAATTGAGTTTTCTTTGTTTTGAAAAGGAAAATATTTGTTAGAGGTGGACGTTCCCATTTCAGAAGGTCTAAACAAATTAAGCTCTAAATTAAGATATTTTTACACAAAGTGCTTCAAATTACATTTCTTTTTATTATTTTATATGGGCTCGTTTGGAACGCCGTATTAGGTCGTATTGTATTGTATTATATTGAATTGCATTTTATGCAATATTTTTATGTAAAACTATATGTGGTATTAACTTTTATGGACACCTAAATATATAATATTTTAGTATAAATTAAAGTTTAACATAGTATTATATAAAAATATGATATATAATCCAATTCAATATAATACAATACAATACGACCTAATACGGCGTTCCAAACGAGCCCTAAATATTTTATTTTACTAGAGTGAACCATAAAAATAACATATAATTCAATACAAATATAATTTTTTGTGAAAACAACCGCGCGTCCATAATTTTAAACAAATTGTAAATTCATATTTTTGTCATTTAATTTTTTATTATTTTTGGATATTTATAAAAATATCTCTTTAAATTAAATATGTTAGAGAAGCCCCATATTTAGTTTTGTTGAGTGTCCCAATTCGTTAGGAACATCCTTGTACATGTTAATTCACTTTGATAAATCATATTAGTTTTACACTAAACTCTATTGCCATGACTGATTTTATTTTATAAATTATTTCATAAAACATTTACTACAATTACAATATACCTGAGGTAGTTGGAAAGCCATTATGCCTGAGTAGCCGAAAACGAAGCCCCGTGTTAAAGAGGTCATCTTGGCCGGAATTGAAATCTGACAACATCTGAAGGATTACTTTGATTTCTTCTTCGAAATAATGGCCAACTCCCAACCGTTGGATGCTATCTATGAGCCTCATTTTGTAACTTTGATCATCAGTAGGTTTTCGTAATGCCATTTCAACCTTTTTGATCAACAGCTCTTCCGAGGTAGTACTCTTATAATTGTCATAATAATCAGCGACCATCTAATTATTCATACAATAAAATCCATTCTATGTCATAAATTAGAAAAATAATGAAACTAAATATTTCCTACATATATTAGTATATATTTATATAGTTACGTACCCCTGGATCATGATCTATTGACAATAATGGTGGTGGTGATGATGATGATGATATACTCTGGCATTTTGTTGACATGAATAATGGATTACCAAAACGAGGAAGCTTATAATTCTTCTTCTTCTTCAGTGAATAAACTTCTCTAATAACCGATGGCCTCTTTGAGAAAGTAGCCGAGTATAAAGATGAGTAGCTAATGAACTTCACTCCTGCCATTTGCATTATTTCTATATTCTTCTTCTGTATGCTGAGTTTTAATTACTACAAGCTCCATAAATTTATATATAGATGCAATTATGCATGCATTATGACAGCATACATTTTAATAGTGGTCAAAAACCAACCAATAAACTGTACAAATTAATATTTTTATATTATTCAACTTGCAAATGCATTATGGACAAGAGAATACCGTAAAATAAGAAATCTATATTATAATATAAAATTAAGAAAGCATATTGACTCGTTTTGTGTTATATAATAATAGATTGAGTTATATATTATATTTCTATATAATATATTTTGATAAATTTTAATTTGTATTAAATTATTATATATTAGACTAAATAAGATTTTTATTTTCTGGATTTTGACATGTTTTAAATTATATTCTCTGAATTTCTCTGTCAATTAAAAATTCTCTTTGAACTATTGAAATTGTTAGATTTAAGCACTTTTGTCCAATTTCATTCAATTTTACTAATTCGGTGATTGTTCATGTACTAAATTATGCTTTTTAGACTTTAATATCTACCAAATCATGTCCCTCAAACTTTGAAACATACCAAATCATGTCTAGTGAACTTTGATTCATGCTAGATTTTCTTTACTATATAATTGGACAAAAAGTTTTTACATCCAACAATTTCAATAATCCAGGAGAAATTTTTAACGGTCTTATATGTTCAAAAAAATATAATTTGGTACATAAATATATTAAAATTTGGGGGACAAAAATCTTAATTAGCCTATATATATTATTATATACATATAAAAATTAGGGGAATTACCCCATATACTATTTTTTTTTAACTTTTTTTTCAAATTTACGGTTTGGGTTTCTAAAGTGGTTGCAGGGCTAGTTGCAATATGGGTTTCTGTACGATTTTTTGTTATAATTTAGGTTGCAGCGCTAGTTGCAATAGGAGTTTCTATGTAAAATTCTGTAAAAATGCAAAAAAAAAAAAACTGTCTTGAAATGTAAAAATTTTTTAAAAAAAAACCCTAAAAATTAAAACTACATATAACTTTACATAAAAAATTATATAAAATATAATTTAATATAATAATACAAAATATTTAATATGCCGTACAAAACTAATTATATATTTTTTTTAGGAACTAACTATATATATAATTAGACACCAAAGTTGTTTGATGTAGCGCAAGTCACGAAACACATCCATTATTGTTGTTGATCTTGATTTTGTGGTCTTCTCTTCAACTTGGATGGAATTGAGATCTCAATTATTTGGTCAAATATATAATATATTCCATTTTGGTTTGCTTTGAAATATATATCATAACAAAAATTAAAACTTTTAATAATCGGTAAAGGATCTTTAATTAGTTAGAAAAACTGTTTCAATATAATTTTAAACATTTAAAAATACTATTTATTGCACCTCTCGATACCGAAAAAGATATAAGATTTAACAATATACAGATTTTTATTAACCAAATTAATAGTCTTTTTTTTTAATAAATATACTATAGAAATAAACACATAATTAATAACACTAAATATTTTACGTGATTTTGAAGTTAAAATTTATATATTTCACAAATCCTTATTATTATTATGGATATTTTCTGAAATAAAGAATACAATATTAGTCTTTGAATAAATATTTTTCTCTCAAATTCGTCTAGAGGATAAAAATGAGGAATGTGTGAATAAATGAAATGAGAAGAATGTTCATGTTTCATTAATAGTTGTAAATGAATTATTCTAAAAGGAATAACTGTCAACTTATATTCCTATAAATAGGGACAGAATCCATAGAAAGTTATTGCTGACTTAAAAGGTTACATCTCGTCCAACATGATGAGTTCTCCTTCGTGTCCATTCAAATAGGAAAAACGCTAAGTGTTGAAAAATAACTCATCTTGTTATATCCCTTCATTAATATTAGCAATGTGAGGTGATCATCACACTATATGTGTAACACGAGGCAGTTTAATATGCTACTTCTATTCTGCTCAGGTAGGAAAATATCCTCTTTATTTAACTAAATTTATCTTGAGGCAGATATATGTCTCGTTAATACCAGTTTAATAGTTATTACTTTTGTCTCGCATAAGACTAAACAGTCAATGAGTTTGAATATTTTCTATCAAACTTATATATAATTGTGACAAGTTATTTAATTGTATTTAATGATACAACATTATTAATTATTATATTCTTCGAGTTGATTTACATTCCTTTTGTAGGACACGTGTCATCCTCTGGCACATAGCTGAATTTCGGGTTTAACAATTATAGATATGCCCTTCAAAAATTAAGTATTAATTTGTTTTTAAAATATGCCGAAACAGATATAAAATCTACCAAATTAACCTTTTAAGAAAGTATACTATATACATACCTTTTAACAATTAAGTGTTACATTATATTTAAGATATGTATATGTATTTTATATATGTATGTATAATATTACTTGTATTATTCTCTGTCTTTGCTGTAACACTGAGTTGAACTATTGAAAGTTAAATATAATAATTTATGCGCAATAACATATATATATGTTATCCTAAATTTTATCTACCTAACAAGGAATGCCTATATGGGCAAGATTAAGGCCACGTGGAATACAACATGTCAGTAGAGTGAACAAAGTCACCTTGCACAACACGTCGATTGACAAGGTTTGCAAATACTCAGGTGAGACCAAGTTACAAGAAAATGACCAACCAGGAGGGTTTGGTCGGACCATAACCCTAGCCGGCCAAGGGAACCCATATGTCGGCCAGGCCCTCAGAAAAGGGTAGGCTGACAAGCACAAACAAAGAGCATCAAGGGGACTTCGATTGAATGATGGGGTCCATAACCATCTCTCTGGACGGGTCACAACTTGGTTTCAGTTGTGGGACAATTCTTACAACCCATGAAATTAGAAATTCAATCTCAAAATATCTACATATCTTTTAAAGATATCAATTAGCTATTTTATAACTTAAATATGTCATAAAAGAGTTGTTTTCCCTATTTTGAATGGATATTTACTTATTTGAATGCTAATCTTTTGTAAGTCCTAAAACTATATAAAGAGGATTAGGCAAAGTGAAAAGGGACATGAATTCTGATCTCTTAAGCCCTTGAGCTCTCTCACTCCCTCTCACTCATGCCACTGTTAGGCTATTTTTAGCCTAGGTTTTGGGTCACATTTTATAGTTGTTTTTCTTCTTTATTATTATTTTTGGAATAAAATTACGCTTGTTTTCTTTGGTTTCAGGTTTCTACACTTGGAATGTAGAAATTGGACAAATTTCGAAAAACAGTGATCTATAAAATCGAGAAAATTTTGAAAGAGAATAAAGCTAAAACTTCAAGCCTAAATTTGACTATGTTCTGATCATATTTTGGAAAAAATCAAAACATAAAAGTTTTATATCTCTTTTTTATCTTTCCAACGCATCTTGAATCAGCCCATTTGGAGTTCGTATGAAAAAGTTATGCCCATTTTGCTAAAAGAGATCGAAGCAGAAATTCCATCTCGCCGCGGCGAGATTTCCATGGCCGCGGCTAGAAAGTCTGGGCAGAAACGTGGTTTTTTGATGCACTTTTGGCCGCGGCGAGACCACTTTTGGCCGCGGCGAGCGTCCGTACGGTCAGGGGTATTTTTGTCCGACGAACCCTAAAAATTAGATATAAATAGAAAACTGCGATTGGAAGTCAAGGGAAGCGATTTGGAACCCTAAAACACAGCAGAAAGTGGCAAAAAGAGCATAGTAATTCAAAGTGAAGATCCAGAGTCAATCCACCAACAGTTTCTTTCTCTATTCCTCTTTAATTTCTTTATGTTGAATATTGTCATAGGAATGGTTATGGATTTGTTTCTGAACTAAATTTCCCATTTAGGGAGGATGATGATTGTTGTTTAATGTTTCGCCTAGTTAATGTTTAATTGCCATTCCTCCATTCTTATTTGTGAAATTATCTTAATTTGTTCTTAATTTCATGTTTAAGATTGATCACCTTGTGCATGTTTTATGATCTCAGTTCGAAATCTGAAAAGTGAGAATTAAGAATGCTAAAATTGGATAATCGATGTTCTATGTGAAACGAGAGTATTCACATGACTTATGTGACAAGTAGATTATTGCTTAATGCTGATTTCATGTTAGTTTAATTAAGAGATTAATTAGAGAACAAGAGATTTAGAATCTAGAAGATCTGAAAAGAGCTAGGTTAATTTATAATCTGTCATTCACTTCAAGAAAAGGATAGCAATTAGGCATTAACAATTTAGGTAAACATACAACAGGATTCTCCTCCCTATTATATCATCTTGCTAAACTTTCAATTGTGTTATTTAAGTTTTCTAAATTACTTTCATTCTTTTTAAATCATAAATACTTTTGATTTGCCAAATAGAATTATAAGTATAGTTTAGTAGTAATTAATCTAATTCCCTGTGGTTCGACCTCACTTGCGTGAGTATACTACTTGATTGCGTGCACTTGCGTAGTGTTTATAAATTTCAGCAACAGCCACTTCCTCTTTATTGACACTTAGTCTATTTTCTCATCTCACTTGTTCAGAATTTTTCATCCATCAGTTCTCACCATTGTAACATTCAAAGAAAGTCATAGCTATAAATTACAAGGCAAAAGCATGTAATCTACATAGTATTATCTCTAGGATTAATACAACTAACAAGAGAGTAGGCCACTACCCACCAAATAAGGGGGTCGAATCTCTATAGATCGTTGTGTCAATTTTATCATTTGCTTTTACACTTTACACGTGGTGATTATCAATAATAATTATATAAGGCTATACTGTTAGTTGACCAAATCCAAGGTTAATATTTTGGTACTTTCACTGAGAGCATTGTTTGTCCTTCTGATCAATCATCATGATTGTAACTAGGAGAACCACTACATCCACTTCTCGGGTCTTCCTCAAGATCCTATGATGGCTAATCCCGATGTTCGTGTTCCTCCCACCACGAAAGGTCCTACTAATCTGACTAACACCGTCAATCCTGCCAATTTTGCAAACCCAACAAATTCAACCAATACCACTAATCCTATTGATCCTACTAACCAAGTGAATCTTAATGATAAGCCTTTGCCGCCCAGGACAGATCCACCAACAACACCTCGAACAAAAGATCTTGTCAACACGAAACAGCCTCCACGGAGCACAACTGGGACTGTTCCCCAATATTATGCAGGAGAAATAGGACCAGGAATTGGCGAACCAGCTATTGGCGAACCTCATGTGGACCTAGGAGAGGATATTGAGCTGGCCAGGTTTAGAGAAGTTGTAGGCCAGGTCACTCAAATAGAAGAACCGCGCATTGTTGGTTGTGATGCTTTCGCCCAACAGAAATGTGAATTCCTAAGATGGATGGATGACTAAAAGACCATCCTCCGAGCCCATTAGGTAGAGCTGAACTGCCGTAACATGGAAGCTAGTGACCTGACAATCAGGTGGTTCAATGAGAGAACTGCCGGAAGGAGCCATGATTTTATAAGAGAACTCTTACAAGGAAGGCTCATCGACAGGTCAGGTAGGTCTTGAGGCAGGTAGACATTGGACAAACTGTCCAACTAGGTCCCTCGAGCACGTGGACAGACCTTTCCCTGTCTGATGACGGTCATATCTTGCCAAATAGATTATGCAGCAGTAATAGCCAATCCATAGCACCAGGATCCGTTGGGGGACAAGCAAACATTCCTAGAGCAGAGGCATCACCAATAGACCAGTCTTTGGCCCAACCAGCATAGTGATGCTCCCCCCAGAATATTCGAGAACAAGTCGTTCTAAGGCCCATTTTTAACATACTAGATCCTGGGATAAGTGAAAACGCATAGGACCACAATAATTCGAGGAGCGAGATCCGAAGTGATTTTGTTCCACCACTGAACAATAATTTCAAGTAGGTGGATCCACCAAACCTTAACAACCTCCCATTAACCTGCAGACCAGCCAGGAGAATCTGGCCAGTTTGGCCGGCCAATGGAGACTAACCAGCCTAGGACTGGCCGGCCATATCCAACTAGGGCTGGTCGTCCAAAACCAGCTACCTAGCTAAGGGCTAACCAACCAAGGACAATTGTTTAGCGAAGGGCTGGCCGGCCAAGGGCATCAGCTTGGCCAAGAAAGGTCATTCGAACAAGTGTCCACCGCATCATATCTATTTGTACAAGTACCGTTGGATTAAATTAGGGACATGTTAAAAGGCCTCTCTGGCCCAAAACTGTCAGATTTAGAACTAGAATATGATGTTTATTAGTTTGATAAATGTGTGTATACATATTAATATATTTGCCACCCTTATGATCCTATGCAATCTTTTCTAAACAAAAAAAAAATCTTAAAGTAAGGAAAGCAAAGCCAATGTATATAATGAAAATAAAATAAGTTTTCTTTGGAAACCTAAATCACTGTAAATATATTTTAATGCAGTTAACACGTTATAAAGCAGTTTTCAACAAATGTCTTGTATGTTCTTTGCAAGAAAAACAAAAAACAAAACAAATGTCTTGTATGTTTTTTCCTTATGCAACGTTGCAATAAACACATTGGTAGGAATACTTAGCTTAGACGAGAATTCAGAGCAGAGTATTGAAAACTGAAAAAGCAAAGAGTATAGATGTCAAATTGTGAATTGTTATTCTCAAAGGTTTCAAAGAACACTGTGATGTGTTCTATGAATGATTTGGAGGGATGAGCAACTCATCTCAGCCTGGCCTAAATCTCAACATAAATCAATGAAAACCTAACTTAAATCAATGGTGCAATCCGTTCATAGCTGAAGACAAACAAACTAGCAATTTGAATAAAGGGGAATGAAAAAGTTGGCTAAATAGCTTAAGACAAACCCATGGGCCATGGATGATCAGACAAGTTAGGTTCTTTCTACAAACTATAGCATATATCTTTATAAGCACTTAGAAGTACGTTTCAACTAATTTTTCAGCAATTCAACAAATATGATTATGATTCTTACGAAAGCTTCAGTTGGTGCAAAATTGAGAACAAGAAATCAGAGCAGAGTATTATAAACTGGAACATCTGGCAAAACTCATAGTGCATTCAAATAAATTATAAAAATGCCAAAGCAAACCTAAGATGGCATAAACCAAAAAAAAAAACATTTTAACTCAACAGTACTTTCCAACAAAAGCAAAACAATAAAACACAAATGATTATCATAATGCAAAATTGTAGTTCTGATCCAGAAACAGAAATTCAATCCTAAGTAGACTAATAAAATAGTAGTATCGATGAGATAAAAATGCCCACATAGGAAATTAAAACTTGACAATGTCTAAGAACTCTAGTCGGACTTTGATGCAGCAGCAGCAGCTTGTCCTCTAAGACGACCAGTCCTCCTGGCGGCAATGAGACCAACCTTTTGCCCGGGACAAGCGTCTCTAGCAATGGTACTGGCGTGACCAATATGTTGATGGTTACCACCACCATGGGGATGCTCAACAGGGTTCATAGCAACACCACGAACCTTAGGCCAACTGTTCCTCTTGACTCTGAATTTGTGATAAGCATTTCCTGCCTTCAACATAGGTTTCTCAGTTCTGCCTCCTCCTGCAACCTGACCAATCATAGCTCTGCAACCACTTGGCAAAATCTTCTTGGCACCAGATGGAAGTTTAACTCTACACATTTCCAACATCAATGTAATAAGAACCATATTCAGCTTACTTTCTACGAGAGTCTAATGAATATTTAATAGCTAATTTCAAATACACAATGAAAAAAGATAACCTCAACAAATAACATATATTACAATATGACAAAATTGACTACATTTTCAGCATCAAATGTCGAAGTTGAGTATTACAAAAATTAAAGCATGCTGTTCAAATCTAAACAAAACATCATTCGACCCCATAAGAAATTCATATTTAATTAACAAGATAAACGTGTGCACCTAACCTATTGATTATGGAAATGGACCAAAGCATAAATCTTTTTAGAACTTTCAATTTCTATACAAAATTATGTTTAGACAAACAGCAAGTAATTACATTAAATAAATTTGTACATAAACAGCTGAAACTTCTATTAAAAATTAAAAGGTAAAAAATAAGTATTGAGATACCTTGAGGTTCCATTATCCGGGTTATGGCTGATAACGACGGCGTAGTCCCCAGAAGCCCTAGCAAGGACACCACGGTCACCGACGTGGTGCTCGACGTTGCAAATAACGGTACCTTCAGGGAGAGATCTGAGAGGAAGAACATTACCCACAACGAGATTGGCCTTCTTTCCACAGTAGATGAATTGACCAGAGTACAAACCCTCGGCGGCGATGAAAAGCTCCTTCTGGTGCTTGTACCGGAAAGGGTGACGGAAGGTGACTCGGGCCAGTGGGGCACCTCTTCCTGGGTCGTGGATGATGTCAGTGACCACACCTTTCAGGTAACCATTGCGCTCGCCGAAGTCGAGAGACCTGAACCTGGCCGGACCCTTACGGTGGTGGGTATGGGACTTAAAGACCGACCCCGCACCCTTACGCTGCGCACGAATAACTCGTCCCATTTCTGAGAGTTAGGTTTTTTTGGGCAGTAACTAAGAAATGACACACCTCCCTCCCTGCTTCGACAAATAGACAAAAACTTATAAATACATACATCCTCAATTTAATCAATTTTATTTTTTAATTTATATTATTAAAAATACATTTATCAAATAAAAATAAATTATATTTTAAATATTATAACAAAATAAAATAAAAAATTATATAAAAATTTTATTAAAAAGTTATACATAATTTTAAAAAATATATATAAAATAAAAAAATTCATTAAAATTAACACAAAAACAATGTAAGAAAAAAAAAAAAAACCTGTACAGTGCAAATATAACTCTACAGTAATGGAGCTAGGGTTTATATGTAATATTATTTGACCAGATTAACCTTTTTCTTTTGGGCCTAAGTGAGCCCTAATAATATTGTACAGAACGAGCCTATTGAACACTGTAGAAACTGAGATTGTTTTTCAAATATACCATGTTTTTACACTCTAACAAAATAACCATATATGTACATATATCTATTCTTTTTTACAACAATATGTATACATATATCTGAAATACCTAATACAGTTTTTCTTTTCCTTTTCTTTTTTTTTGTCAGGATCTACCCAATACAGTTGAAATGATGAAGAAATAAAATACTCGATTACAATCTAAATATCAACTTATCAAAAAAAAAACAATCTAAATATCAACTCACTGTCTTAGACCTATAAATTGGAAAGTTATGGATAGTGTCGTATTTTTGTACTCGATCACGAAAAACATTGAAAATGTGTAATTATTCTTTTTACACATTACCCAAAATTTATATATACTTCTTTTTTTGAGATAAAATATTCACTATTATTATAAAACAATTGTCATTGACAACAAACAATGAAGAAAATAAAATGAAGAATTTCACCAATCCAACATACATCTTCATCTAACATTAGAGCATATTTTACTAACTCATGTGCAGCTTGATTAACATGTCTCCGAACATGAGAAACAATAATTCTACAGAGAAAATAAAAGATAACAAACATCAGCTATTAAATAAGAAAAGGAAGACAAATCTAAAGATGTTGCAAATAATGCAATAGAAACTCGTAAAGCATCAGTTTAAATGAACGTGATAGAAATTTGTAGTTAACTTGCCCAATTGATACTATGAAAAAAGGTTTTTGCTTCCATCTCGTCTTATCGAAAACAATCTTGGACTAATTTAGATAAGGCAGCAATAACAAACCCATTGTGATCTTGAATAACAGCTCCAATACTCAAGGTTTTGGTGTTCATAATGACCGTAGCATCAACATTCAGTTTTAAGGCATTTAGATCAGGTGGCTTCCATAGGACTCCCTTTACCGGCTTGGGAAGCTAAGTTGATTGAACCACCACGGAGAACGCAGTTCCTTTCCGTCCAAATAACCCACATAATACAAGTATAGCGATGACAGATGAATCCATAATCTCCATATTGCATATAGTGAGCTTTTTGAAAATCAATCATGAATGATGAAGCCAAAAACGCTATGCTCAGCAATACTACGCAAACTGATTAAATGATTATATAATGAATCATAAACAGAACATACTAAGCAAACTGATTAAGTGAATATATAATGATCTCAACTCATAAGTCAAAACGCTATGCTCAGCAATTACAATCCAACAAGAAAGAAAATAAAAAACAAATCAAAAAAGTTCTGCTAACTTTGCTTCTTCAACTGATACATATTATGATTAATTTTAAGTCTAAAGCCTAAAAGCCTATTATGATTAATTTCAAGTCTAAAGCCTAAAAGCTATAAATGTTTAAGCAACAGGCTTTTGTTTCTTTGGCATACGGTAGCCACCAACAACACAAGCATGGTCACGCTCAAAGGGCTCAAGAGTCACTTGCTCGAAGGGCTTGAATTGCTCGGCTTGAAGCTTCTTAACTTCTTGTTGGAACACAGCCTCGGCGGGAACTGTAGAGTCTATGCAGTTGGCCTGAAAAATCAAACACAATAGAACCATCAACACAACCAGTCATTTATCTAACGGTAAGAGCCAACAAAATGGATTTAGTTGCAAAAAAACAAACCTTGATGGAGATTACAAAATGACCCCCAGCTTTTAAAAAGTAACTAGCATTCAATGCTAGAATCCTTGCCTGCAAAGTTGATCAATACTTGAGATACAAAAGAACACTGGAAGTTCCAACCATGCTTTCCTCCAATGGTTGAGATTAGAAGATAGTTAACCATTCATGATTCATTGTAGTTCTTATGTTTCATCAAATGATTATAATTCTCATTTTCCACATTGCCAAACCGAACTTAATAATAGGAAAAGGCTAACAAACTGAAAAGCAAATCACAGAGTATGATGCAAGTCTGGTTTGAGCATCAGAGTCTCGGGTTAACATCACTCGCAATGTCTTGATGGGGAATCCGAGAAACTCATCACAAGCTCAATTTTTCAGAAACACAAAATACAAACCAAAAACATAAAGCATAAAACACAGGCAAATAAACACAGGGGCATCTGATTGTCGAAAAAAAACAACAAAATACGCATCAGAAAACTCGAGTTACATCATTCATTACATCGTGTAGGGGAATCCGAGTATATCATCATATGCAGAAATGTACAATAAGCTATACGAGTTGTTTAAAAAATTTTAGAATCATTATAATAATACTCAATGTTAAAATAGAAACGTGAAAGGGGTGTTCCTCATTGAACAAGCAATCAAACCTGATCAGGTTGAGCAACATCGGAAAAGATAACATCAACCATCCCAACTAACATCCTGTACTTAGCAGGGTGTCTAGCATCTTCAATAATGGGAATGACATTAGTCCTCTTTTTGGCCATGTTAACCAAATCTCTACCACTTCTGTGTGAAAACTCAACAGCATAAACCAATCCTTCCTAAAAAAAAACAAAGATTTAAAGTTAACACTACAAAAAAACTACAAATTTATTCTCTTCTCTTCCAACATGAACTGAACAATAAAAAGGACTAAATTAAATACTTACAGGTCCAACAACATCAGACACATGAGAAACTGTGGTCCCAGAAGCAGCTCCAAGATATAGAACACGAGCTCCAGGTTTCTACATTACAAACATTCAACAAAACCAATAAAAATTAAAACTTTACAGAACAATAAACAAAACCCAATTCATAGAAGATAAAAACTTTACTGAAGTATAAGTAGAACCCAAATCATAAAAGCTATACTTACAATCCAAATCTCATCAACACCACCAAGAATAGCAGCAGCCAACTTAGAACGGAAAGGGTTCCAAACCCTGTATTCAATCTTAGTTCCATCTTCTTTCTGAACAGAGATTCTCTTTTCATTGTACACAGCCTCACCAGGAACCATATTTCTAGTAACAAGAGCATCTTCCTTACCCTTAGCAATGAACACACCCTCATGTCTATGAGGCTCAACCACAACTTTGCTACCACCTTTCATTCCACCAGGTCCTCCACGACCACGGCCTGGTCCTCCTCTTCCTCTTCCACGGCCACCATCACGTCCTCCTCTGGAACCCCCAAATGACCTTCCTCCTCCTCTTCCACGACCTCCTCCATCGCCACGGCCTCCTCTGAATCCACCGCCGCCACCGCCGAATCCACCGCCACCACGTCCTGGAAAATCAAAACCGTTAGTACAATACAAAAGGGTTATTGGATAGTAATCGAAATGGGAAGAGTGAAATTAATTAATTACCTCTTGGAGGTCTCATTTTCGTTGAAGAGAAAAGAGACTGAAGCCGCAGAGGAATTAGGGTTTTACAGAACCGAAGAGAAGGTTGCTAGGGTTTATCAATGGTGACCGTAGTGATTATATAAAGGAGTTGGGTTTGGAGAGGATGTCCTTTTTATATTATTTCAACTAAATTTAATTATATGGATTAAAATAAAATAAAATAATGGATAAATTTTAAGTGATATCATAGGCCTCCCTTATAATTTTGTCACTTTATTTAAACTATTTATTCTTCTTTCAATTTCAATCTCATATATCTCAAAACTATTTATTTAGGGTGCGTTTAGAAAGTCACAATATAATTAGATTTGTGTGTAATTGGAAGTAATTATACAATTTAGTATTTTTGTCTGACCATATAATTACACTGTAACTGTGTAATTGGAAGTAATTGGGGGTTCCAATTACACCCTCCAATTCTCATGGCCCCCATGACCATTAAACATTAGTTATTAAAAAATATTTTTTCCCATGTAATTACTAACTGTTTTGCCAAATAAGATATTAGGATTTTATATGTAATTATCACCTCATATCCAAACACACCTTGCATTTTAAAATATAGTGTAATTACTCAACTGTGTATTTACTACCCCAGTAATTACCATCCCTAGTAATTACACAGTTACTTCCAAACACACCCTTAATAATTATAATTAATTATCAAATAAAATTATCATTTATATTATTTATTAATTAGACTTAACAAAGTCTCCTAATAAATAAATTAATCCTAAAATATCTTTTCTTCACAATTAAGCTCTTGGTGAAATAAGACAGTCTAACTTTAGAATTATAATTGATTAATTAAAACCAATTAACTGAGTCTACAAACAGTATTATCTCAATTAGTGTGGGGACCATAGGCCTATATAATCAAACTTCCAATAAGTAGAACTAGAATTTACAAAGTAAATTCTCTAACTTATTAATTCTTCCTTGCACCACTATAGATTCAGAATTGCATAAACACTCTATATGTACCAAGATATAGATATGTTATGAATTATTCATTGTTACAATCCAAATAGTCAAAGATCCTCTATAGATGATCTACATCGGATAGGGATAAATTTACCGTTCTACCCTTCAATGTATTTTATCCTTAAAATACTTAGCTACATATAAATGATATTTCAGTAAACTAATATAATTACTGAAATGAGACATCAATCATTTATCTCTATCAAGCTAAGCTCGAAAGAAATCATCGTTTCACTTCTAAATACTTATAGAAGTTATAGATTCCATATCTATGATTAGCGCTCCCACTTAATTGAACTACCATGTCCTTAATCTGTATGTCACGAGAAAATCCAATTGGTCGACTTTAACGAGCAAATTGAAGAACATAAATAATACAATTAAGATTGAACCTAACCATCTCAGGATTAAGATCTATTGACCTAAGATCAACCATTGATATTGACTTAGAAAGATATAACAGTAAGTTTATGATAACATTGACTAGAGAATTTGTGGAGTGTTGATTTATTCTCATTTTTTGGTTGTGGAGTATGAATTAAACTTCTTGCAAATCAAAAGATTCAGATCGAGATGTAAGATTGACAATAACAACTTCGTATTCAAATTCAAGATAGGATTAAATCTTCATCATAGATTGGTCGGCCAGAAGCAGCTAGATCATCTCCAAACTATTAGCCTTTCTTGGTGTATTCGAGATATCCTCGAATCTGAAGTAGTCAAGCTCTGGATCTTGTGATGAATAATTGATTGAAGGTGTTCCAGAACTCAGCAGAGGTTTGACAATTTATGACATATCCATCACTTTGGTTGGCTCATTAAGCTTATAAAATTTTGTTCACCAACAAGAACCCTTTGGCGAAGATGACGGTTATTCATGCAGTCAACCAATAGCAACTCTTCACAATATTCCACATTGAACTATTATATATGATGCCAAATAAAGCTATCTTAGGTGGGTGTGTATGTTGAAAGTCTTGGGTTCGAGTCCCAAGTAAAACATGATTGTAATATATAAACGCTTAAATAAAAAAAAAATAATAAAGCTATCTTAGCAAATGAGACAACATCATCTGCTTCTTATTTATTTAAAGCACTACGCACCAATACTCAGTTCCAAATACTATTCCAATTCATCAAAGAATCAACTATTGCTTAAAGAGGTAGAACTATTCGAGAAGTCAATAGTAAACCTTTCCTCCTTGGGATCCATTAATTATAACAAATATTGATTTCTTACATCAACTATATGCGTAAAGGATATAAGGAAAAATGCATTCATTTTGAGGAGAAAGGAAGAGTTGGAGAAATAAAAACCTTTTAGAACCTAAGCAACAAACGAGATAAGATGATTATAGATTCTCTAAACCTGTTTAGTGAAAATACTTTTAAGAAAGCTAAGGCCCGTCTCACTTATATCAACAAAGTTCTTTCAAATTAGTTTATTATCACTTTTTATTTTTCAGAAAGAGGGATGCATAAAAAGAAGTAGAATAAGAATATGATGTTAATTTTTTTTTTATTTTTGAGAGAATATGATGTCCCTTAATTAATTGGATAAATGTGTATATATAAATATAAGTGTATTTGAAAGCAAAGTGGATATATATATATATATATATTTATATATTTATATAATGAAAAATAAAATGAGTTTTCTTTGGAAACCTAAAATCAATGTAAATATTCTTACCAAAAAATAAAAATAAAATCAAAGTAAATATATTTTAGTGTAGTACCTTACCAAAAAAACATATCTTACTATTATAAAAATGTGGTGTTTGGATAATAATTTTAATGACAATAATACCCTTAGAGCTCGTTTGGTATGTTGTATTGTATTGTATTGTGTTGGATTTTGTTGTACTGTATTGTATTAGTATTATTTAATACAATACTATGTTTGATATTGACTTGTATTAATAGATTGTGTAAAGTTATAATATATTTTCAATACACTCGATCCCAACACCAACTACAAGTCCGCGTCTTGAGTCCCGAATCTCGGTCCGGGACCGGGGTGTGGGTCCCGAGTCTTGGGTCTGAGTCTGGGTCCAGCTCGGGTCCCAAGTCCCGGGTCCGGGTCTGGGTCCCCGTCCCGGGTCTCGGGTCCATGTTTAGGGTTCAGGTCTGGGGTTCAGGTCCGAGGTTTGGGGTCCGAGTCCAGGTCTGTTCTGGTCCGGGTCTAGGTCCGGGTCCGGGTCCCGGGTCTCGGTCCGGGTCGGAGATTGGTGTTGACCCCAAATCTTTTGTAAATATTATAATACAAGCTAATACGGACTATTTGTTATGTATTTAAGAAATAATACAGGTTGTAATAGTTAATACAATACATTGTTTTATTCAAACATAGTGTTATTTAGTATTTAATACAATACGACCCTTATACGGCGTACCAAACTATCCACTTACTTATTTATACGCTTATATCTACCCTTATAAAGTTGTCAATAGTTGTGAGTATCATGTTTTTAAAAATAAGAATAAAAAATAATTTTTTATCATATTTAAAATTTAATGGTGTTTGGCTTAGATTTTTTAAAACTATTTTTAAAAAATCAATATTCTACACAATACCATGACATAAACCCATCCAATCCTGAACCAAAACTCGAACCCGAACCCCAGCCTGAACCCAGACCCATACCCAAACATGAATCCAGTCCCAAACCCCCAAATTCGGCCCTCGCCCCAGACCCGAACTTGGGTCGGGGTCCAATTTCACGGTCAGGGTCCTGATGCGGGTTAGGTTGGGATCTGAGGTCGGGGTTCGATGTTCAAGTGAGGTCTGGGTCTGTGTTTGTGTCCGGGTCGGGGTCGAAGTCCGGGGTCAAGGTCCAGGTCCACGCCCGGATCTAGGTTCCATGGTTTCGGTGTAGGATTTGAGTATGTGGGCAAAAATGTTTTTGGATGCTTTTTATTTTCTAGTTCTAAAAAATTCAATTTTTAAAAAACTATTTTTAAAAAATTTGATCAAAAACCCCTATTAGCTTTTGAAAGCTATTTTTTGTTTTTAAAAACTAAAAACAGTTCTTAAGTTATAAAATCAAACATTTCAATGAGATATGGACAATTTCAGGCCAAGGTATTTAAAACTCTAAAAATAAAGCATATACATGTCAAATTGTAAATTGTTATTCTCATTTGTCCTATGAATGATTTGGAGAGATAAGCAACTCATCTCAGCCTGGCCTAAATCCCAACATAAATCAATGAAAGCCTAACTTAAATCAATGGGGCAATCCTTTAATGGCTGAAGACAAACAAAGTAGAAATTTGAATAAAGGTGAATGAGAAGTTGGCTAAATAGCTTAAGACAAGCCCATGGATAATCCGACAAATTAGGTTCTCAGACAAATTAGGTTCCTTCTACTACTTATAAGCACTCAGAAGTAGGTTTCAAATAATTTTTCAGCAATTCAACAAACATGATTATGATTCTCACGAAAAGCTTTCAATTGGTGCAAAATTGCGAACGAGAAATCAGAGCAGAGTATTATAAACTGGAACAACTAGCAAAACTCATAGTACATTCATATAATAAGTAAGATGGCATAAAGCAAAAAAATATTTTAGCTCAACAGTAATTTCCAACAAAAGCAAAACAATAAAACACAAATGATTATCATAATGCAAAATTGTAGTTCTGATCCAGAAACAGAAATGCAATCCTAAGTAGACTAATAAAATAGTTGTATCGATTTGATAGAAATGCCCACAATGAAAGATTTTCATAGGCAAATAAAACTGGACAATGTCTAAGAACCCTAGTCGGACTTCGATGCAGCAGCAGCAGCTTGTCCTCTAAGACGACCAGTCCTCCTGGCAGCAATGAGACCAACCTTTTGACCGGGACAAGCGTCTCTAGCAATGGTACTGGCGTGACCAATATGTTGATGGTTACCACCACCATGGGGATGCTCAACAGGGTTCATAGCAACACCACGAACCTTAGGCCAACTGTTCCTCTTGACTCTGAATTTGTGATAAGCATTTCCTGCCTTCAACATAGGTTTCTCAGTTCTGCCTCCTCCTGCAACCTGACCAATCATAGCTCTGCAACCACTTGGCAAAATCTTCTTGGCGCCAGATGGAAGTTTAACTCTACACATTTCCAACATCAATGTAATAAAAACCATATTCAGCTTACTTACTACGAGAGTCTAATGAATATTTAATAGCTAATTTCAAATACACAATGAAAAAAGATAACCTCAACAAATAACATATATTACAATATGACAAAATTGACTACATTTTCAGCATCAAATGTCGAAGTTGAGTATTATAAAAATTAAAGCATGCTGTTCAAATCTAAACAAAACATCATTCGACCCCATGAGAAATTCATATTTAATTAACAAGATAAACATGTGCACCTAACCTATTTATTATGGAAATGGACCAAAGCATAAATCTTTTTAGAACTTTCAATTTCTATACAAGATTATGTTTAGACAAACAGCAAGTAATTACATTAAATAAATTTGTACATAAACAGCTGAAACTAGTATTAATTAAAATTTAAAAAATAAAAAATAAGTACTGAGATACCTTGAGGTTCCATTATCCGGGTTATGGCTGATAACGACGGCGTAGTCCCCAGAAGCCCTAGCAAGGACACCACGGTCACCGACGTGGTGCTCGACGTTGCAAATGACGGTACCTTCAGGGAGAGATCTGAGAGGAAGAACATTACCCACGACGAGATTGGCCTTCTTTCCACAGTAGATGAATTGACCAGAGTACAAACCCTCGGCGGCGATGAAAAGCTCCTTCTGGTGCTTGTACCGGAAAGGGTGACGGAAGGTGACTCGGGCCAGTGGGGCACCTCTTCCTGGGTCGTGGATGATGTCAGTGACCACACCTTTCAGGTAACCATTGCGCTCTCCGAAGTCGAGAGACCTGAACCTGGCCGGACCCTTACGGTGGTGGGTGTGGGACTTGAAGACTGACCCCGCACCCTTACGCTGCGCACGAATGACTCGTCCCATTTCTGAGAGTTAGGTTTTTTTGGGCGGCGACTAAGAAATGAGACACCTCGCTGCTTGAAGAAATAGAGTGATGAAGCTAGGGTTTATATGTAATCTTATTTTACCAGATTGCCCTTTTCCTTTTGGGCCTAATAGAGCCCTAGTATTGTTGGACAGAACATAATGATATTTTGATCCTCATAGAACTTGTGTCTTTCAAATATACCATGTTTTTTACACTGCTAACAAAAATAAGCATAACTTTCACCGAAAACTAAATCACAATATGTGTACACATTCACATATCTATTTTTTTTTTTTTTTTGAAAATTACATGAAATATGAGATTTTGTAAAAAAGTTACAAAAATATGGCATTTATAGGTTTCACTTTTCTATGGCATTTTTTCACATTTAAGACTTTTTATGGCATTTGATGTGTCATATTTTTGTAAACCTATTATCCAAAATGGTAAAAATAGGACACTTAGCTCAATTGTCATAACATCTTTAGATTAGATTATCTTTGAGTTTTATTTTGACAAAAAATCAGTTCAGGATCCTATTTGTATAATTTTAGAAATTACAGGGTCTATTTTATCATTTAACAAAACAGAAGATCCAATTAGTAACTTTTACAAAATACAGGGTCTAAAATGATATTTGTCCTTATTTTTTGACACATTTTATTAAAATAAAATGATAAGATTTTTTGTGTTTTTAATTGACACAATGATAGTAGATATTGACATATTAATTATACTAGATGTGAGTTACGTGGCGAGCCACGTAAATATTAGTTTTATATAAGTTCTAGTGGTTTTTGTTTAAGAATTCAGTAACTAAGCAACGGCAACAACAATGGTAGATAGATCTATTTAAGTTTTTTATATTTGTAAAGATTATAAATCTAAAATTTTAATTTTCTTGATTTGAGATTTTGAATTGTTCAGATTTATTTATTTATGAATTTATTGAAATACTTGAATATTTATTTGTTCTGATTTTGAATTATTTTGATTTATTCATACTTGAATATTTATATTGATGATTGTTAATTTGAGAATTAATTTTAATGAATCATAATCATAATCATAATCATAAAATAAGTTGGAGAATTTATTATATTCAATGTTGGAATGAAAATGACAGCATGTGATATAAGTGTCCTCAAAGCATACAGGTACATGGGTTTTAGATTGAAAAAAAGTTGAATAAAGTAAAATAGTCCAATATTTTTTCCCATAAGCATTTGCCATGGTGAAAGGTAGCAAGTTCCTCCCCAAGTGGTACCATTTCTTGCTGCCGAGACATTTCTTTCGTGCAGCTTTTTCATAAGATAAGTAACAAGATTAGTCGAAATCACATAGTAAGCCAAACGTTCACAGCACTAAGCACAAATATAGAGTAAAAATGCTTATAGTTAGAGCAATATAATACCTAGATTGAAGGGACAAGCTTTTCAAGTTCCAATATTATGCTTCAACACACTGTTTCTTTTAAGCCAACAGAGTCATCATTGATGTAGTCTACTTTCTTCAATCTGAAATGAAATACTCAAAAAATTATGTCTAATGACTCTTATCCAAGAATCTATATCAGAAAAACACCATTGTGACTAATACAAAAACAAATCTTATAAAACTAAAAGATGTGATTCTTCTCTTACTCCCTCTATAATACAAACAATATTAATTAGTGGGTGATACAGAAATAAGTAATCAAAAACTAAAGGAAACTTTTACCTTCCTAGTTTCCATCTAAAGCAAGCAAAAACTAAAAAGAAAAAAAATGATACTTTGGCAAAGATATATAGCAGAAGAAAGTTGATCATAAATATTCTAATTACATCTAATCCAATCATGAAACAGGATAAAAAACAACCATGGAAGTTATTCCCCCAACAAACACAAATATATAGTAGCAATAATTAAGAGAAAATTAAAAATTCGTCCAATAATTTACAAAATCAGTGGTATCATAACCTATATTGGATAATTTTGCAACAAATTGATTCACTTGCTGATTCAAATCATCAAGAACATTTGCATTTGCAGACAGTTTGCCTTCAAATAACTCCTTATCTTTCTCAGCTATTAAAAGAAGGAAACTACAATTAGCATTCTTTTTCTTTCAATAATTTTAATTTAATAACGATCATATATTGGTAAAAAATTCTTGTGTGCGAGCTTGATCGAACAAATTAAACGAAAGCATCGACAGACACAGGGAGAAACAAAGAGAGGTACCGCCATGTCTAGATCTGTCTTCACGGAAGCTTGCTCTTTCACCAGTTTCTCTAAAATAAAAATATCTGACGAAACAGTGTAAGGAAAGATCCAAATTTTCTGAGAAAATAAGCCAAACAACCAACAATTCCCATATAAAAATAGAACCTACAGTGCTCTTCAAATTTGTAAAGCTTCCAATATATAGTAGGAACAAATAAAGATAGTTCCTAAATAGAAAATGGTCAAATAAAAACCATGGTGTGAGAAATGTATAGTAGGTAACATAGATTGTAAAGCCTTTGATTATTTTATAAGAGTGGAAATTCTCTGTTTTTCTCCTTTTTTCTGCAATAAACATGAAATTTTGGTGTCTGCAATGGAAGAATATTAAAGTTATTGTTATTGAGAGAGAAATTAGGATCAGAACCATCTGATTAGTTTTTGATAGTTTAGGGTTAGAAGATTTATTGATTGGTTATATTTTTTTTTTCTTAGGGTTAACGGAGGAATTATTGGTAAAATCTCAAATATTTAGGATCAAATATTTTTTAATTTAAAAGAAAAGAGTGCTTATTTTTTTGTTTAATTATTGGGTTTATTTGTTAACGGGAATCGTTAAATTTAACAGAATATTCTTTTATTTTTAAAGTATATTCTGTTAAACCAATAAATTCTGTTAAACCAGAAATGTCGTTAGATAAACACTTTTAATACATAAAGATATTACCCATTATACTATATACTCCATTTTGAAATCATAAGGTTTTATTATTTCTATTATTAATGTAATTATTTATTTAACTTTTAAAAATTAAATTATCATTTTAACTGCCACTAACTCAAAAAGAAAAAGAGAAAAAAAAAGTTTAAAGTATGAAATTGTAACAACAAATTCCATGAAAAAATAGTGTATTAGTACAAAAAGATAATCAAGTTGTCAAAACTAAGTAAAAAAAAATCGTAATACAAAAAATATATTGAGGAGTTGATATTGTTTTGCATATTGCAATTAGGTCATTATTTGTTATTTTTTATTGCTTTGTAGTTATTTGTTTGTTGTTTTATAGTTGTTTTCATGTTATATGTTAAGTTTTTTTACAGTTATTTTTTATTTTATTGAAACACAATATTTTTTAAAACCTGATACAGTAAAAATGTATACAAAAAAAAGTGTAGCAGTAAAAATGACAAAAAATAGGGTATTTTTGTAAGATCTTCTAAATGTAAAGTATGGTCTTTTAATATACCATCCAATTAAAAATATAGTATCTATACTTTTAATATCTTTTTCTCTCAAAACTACTCTTACATTTGAAAAAAACCTCTCTCTCTAACTCTCTTACTCTAAATAAGTCTCCTCGTCTCCACCCCGAAGCCCCAAAATTCACAAGCTCAACCACTCCAAAACCCTTGAAATCTACACCAATCGCCAGAGTTTTCAACCCATCTCTTATTTTCTGCATTTTTTTTCTTTTGGTTTTCACGATGTCGCTTAACATCCTAAATGTCACTAAATCGCTAACACATCGTTAAATGTCGTTAAACCACACTCAAGTTTTTACCATGATTAGCAATGTTTAGTGATGTGCTATGTATTTTGTAGTTTGATATCGCAAATACATCGCTAAATACACAAAAGATCACTAAACATCGCTAATCATCGCTAAACTTCACCCATAACCTCAAATTTGATCAATTGATCTATCATTGCAAATATATCACTAAATATTGCAAAATATCGCAAAAAATTAGAAAATGAGAAAAAACAGGCGCAGAAAATGAGTGATGGGTTAAGAAATCCGGCGATGGGTGGGGATTTCAGGGTAGTTGAGCTCATGGATTTCGGGACTTCGAGGTGGAGACGGTGTGACTTAGAGAGAGAGAGAGAGAGAGAGAGAGAGAGAGAGAGAGAGAGAGAGAGAGAGAGAGAGAGAGAGAGAGAGAGATCCATGGTGGTGGTGGGTTCCATCGCGAGTTTAAAGATGAGGGAGAGGGAGCAAAATCTGAATGTTTGAACAAAATGATAAAATTTTGGGTTTATTCTCCACGGTTTAAAACCATCGGGTATGCTATTAGATAATAATATTTTTTGTAGTAGTGAATAAACTAGTATATATAATAATTATTTATATATATATATACAGAATAATTGAATATTTTAAATATTCATATGTGGTGAAAATATATTTAAGAGAAAAAAAAAATATTGCATATTATTTGAATTGTTTGTCTTAATTTTGACATATGGTTAGGTGACTAAAATAGAACAAAGGAATGCCGCCTGGTTTTATCTAGAATTACCCATTTATTTGAGGGTAATTTACAAAAATACTGGATTTTGACTCAATTTTTACAAAAATACTGTCACACGACAAAAGTAACTCTTATACTGCCTTGGGATTTTTTTTTTCTTTTATACTGTAAACACTGAAAATAAAAAACAAGGTCTCTATCTTCTACACCCACAGACAGAACCACCACAACAATACCAGAACAACCAAAAAATAACCATTAAATCCGGTGAGATGAAGCAAAAGTATTAAAACCATTAATGTTGGGGCTGTCATGGTTTTCTAATGTTATTTTTGGCTGTTCCACTATTGTTTTGTATGTTTAACAAATGTTGGTTTTAAATTACACACGTTAAATCAACCACTAAATATTTATTTGAGGTAACCATAGTGAAAGAATCATGGACAGAAATAGTTTTATCTTCTATTAAAGTGGTGAAATCTAGAAGACAAAAAAAAAAAGAGAGGATGAAAGCGTGCTGGGAAAAAAAACAACATAACAAATGCAGCAAATGTGGAAAGTTAGGGCACAACAAAAGAACATACAGGAGAAGACATCAAAAATGAAAAGAAGGAGAACAACTAAAAAACAACAGTAGAACAATAAAGGAAAACTAAACATATATTGGAGCATATGATAGTGAAGAAAATAACTTACATACAAATTTTATTATTTCCCTATTACTATTAAAAATAGAGCAGTACAATAATATTTTAAAAAATGTGATAAAAAAAATGAAAGAAAACAACAATAAAACAACATCAGAACAATAATAAAACAATAACAAAATAAGCCATAAGAGCCATTAAACGATACAACATCACCACTCACAAAATCAGAGCTAACTATAAACCCAAAAAAAAAAAAAACATAATTAGTAATAACAACAAAAACCCATTAAAATTTATGTCGTTCTAGAAAAAATAAATAAAGAAAAAAAGAAATTTTTTTACTTAGAAAATTTGAGTTGTCTGTTGTTCTTCTTCTTCCTCTATATTGTTCTTCTTGAAGATATTCTCACGGGATAGACTCTCTTCACCAAGAGAGCCTCCACACTCCTTCATCAACATGTTTCAAGTTCTCTCTTTCTCTCTCTCTCTCTCTCTCTCTCTCTCTCTCTCTCTCTCTCTCTCTCTCTCTCTCTCTCTCTCTCTCTCTCTCTCTCTCTCTCTCTCTCTCTCTCAGCACGCCCACAAAAACTTTCTCTATGTATATCTTGTTTTTCTCTCTCAAAACTCAAGTAAAAAATGAATGAAATGAGCAAATTTTGTAAGTTTTTGAAACAGTGAAGAATAGAGATGGGTTTTATGTAAAGTCCTTGGTTGATGGACTTTATTTTAGACACCAATCTCCAAAATTTTTTTACAGACACAACTCACAAAAGAGATAGAAAGAGATAGAAACAAAATATATATAAACTTGAGAATGGGGCGTGGGTGGGTTATTCCTAATTTTAAATTTAAGTAAAAAATAATTTATCACATCAATCAACTAAACACATGTAAAAAGTCATATATATATAAACACATATTACAATTTTTAAGAATGGGATCACTCACGTTGGACTTAAATTTTAAATTTAAGTTTAAAAAAGAAATAAAAAATCTGACATGAAAGTGACATAAAATCATCAATCAATTTTGAAAACTTTTTTTTATGTATATACACATATATATTATTAAGCTAAATTAAATAGACTTGCTTAAAATTCAAAAAAAAAAAAGATATATATATACACAGTAAAATTGTTATAATTGCCGTGTGACAGTAAAAAAGAAATAAAATGAAAAAAATCAGTATAGGGTGTAAATTTCCCTTTATTTGATTGTGTTGTGAATTTTTTGATAGTATTGACATATAATTACCAAATATGTTTTTTATTTTGTTCCCATTTTTTTTTTATTATTCTATTGAACTTGAAGTTTAGCTTTTTTTTTCAACACTTCATGCAACAATAGTGGAATCACAAATTTTAATCAAATATGTACACGGCTGCCAAGAGACAGACTAATTCTACCTATAGTTGCCCAACCAAAATAACTTTTGCCATTTTGATCCAATAAATAAGAAGCAGTACATATTTTCAGGCATAGTACAAGGCAATAGGGCATAATGCATGATTGGTCCCTACCTAGCCAAGTAGCCAGCCAGGGAGAGGAGTCATTAAAAAGTATAAGACTTTCACGTAATTAAGAAAGACTAAAATAGTAACTCACCATCGACCAATGCCAATAAAAACCACTTAAGAAATTAATTAATTCTCACTGCTGTCACACATTATTTAGCTAACCAAACCAAAAAAAGGTTTTGTACTTTGCAGCCTGGCTTCCATCATATGATGTTTCCCCATCCTCTAACCAAATTAAACTGACATTTTTCTTCATCATTTCATTCTTTCATTCAACTAAGAACCTTGCATATATAAAAAAGGTCGTAACAAAGAGTTGAAATGGTCAAAGATATGGTTGGTTAATTTGCATCATTCCAATATATTCCTATACACGTGGCAATAAGGAAGAAATCTAATTCATTCCTTCATTCGTAATCCTCGTGTAATGTAAAGTTGTAGAATTAAAAGCTAACTTGATAAGTCGGGATGTTCGGTTTAACTAAACATCGTAGTTTGGAGCAATAATAATAATTAATTATAATAATATAACAATGCATAAACGAAAGACTTTGGAAAGTCAATTAAGAAGAGTGAGTGAGAAATATAAGAAGAAAAGAAGAGTGGCGTCTAAGGAAAATTGGCTTCTGGGAATTTTGTCTAGTCATTAATATTTAATATGAAATCTCTTGTCTTGGTTCAACCAAAATCAGTACTAAACACTTCATTTGGATTTGGACCGATCTTAAGTTGATGAATAGTATACCATTTTGTTCGACTAGGCACATGTAGAGTGAATACTAATATTATTTATTTTGTGATTAACACGCAAAATAAAACCTGCATGTTACGTTATGTCATTAGTAGATTGGAGGTAACAAAACAAGATACCTTAGCCCCATATTAATATTGAATTCAAACTCGTCAAATTTGCCCTTTTCTTCTTTTTTGCTCTTTCTTTCCATTATAAGTTATAACCTTTTATTTTTTTGAGGAAAAATTACCGAGTAGTTAAGGACCAAGTCATGGGGGGTAGTAGTGGGGGATTTACAGTGCAGTCAATGAAAGAAACTTCCATATATAATTTGATATTAACCACTTTCATTGACCCTTAAAAACTTAATAATGGTAAATAGTTGTTGAGTTTGTTTCATGAGTTGACTCATGATGATATGATGGAATGGAATTCCCACAGCTTTAATATTTTTAATAAAAGTAAGAACAATGCTGAAATAGAATATGCAAAAGACAGGTTCCTTCTGTCAAAATGTGGTAGTTTAAGGATTGATTAATTTTGTAAGATAAAATAAACATTGACATTTGATTGATTCACAGTCCACAACACTTTTAGTTTTATTCATTTCACACACACACAGATTGCCAGCTTGCAGTTGCAGAAAGAAGATGGCCCACTACTACTACTACTACAAACAATAGTGAAGGTTGAAAAAGACTTTAGAAGAAATGTATCTTTTATCGAAAATACTACCTAAGTATTTTTTAGCAGTGAGGGACCACTCCCTCACCACCAACAATAAAACCTCTACTAAAGTTTTCTTTCATAACTGTACAACAAAGATTCGATCTCTGTTAAAAGTAAGTAAGAAACAACTCATCATATGCCTTTAGTTGAGCCAAGAAGTAAAGAGAGGAAAAAAGTAACTAAAGGGCAGAATATGTAAAAAGAAACAGCGAACAAAATCTCATTCTCTTGTGCTATACAAATACGAAGCTAATTTTCTTTAAAATACAAAAAACAATGTAAAATGAAAAACTATAAAATTATGAACAAAGTCTAGGCAATGATCTTGTATGACTTTGGCTTGGTGATCTTGACTTCATAATCTTTGCCATTTGAATTTGCATTTTCCTACATACTTTTTCTAACTCCATCACCCTCCATTGCATTCCTTGCAAATGTTCTCTTAGATTTTTGTTATCGGTTGGAAGATCGAGTTTGCCTGCATAGAGGATAACTTGTTCTTCAGATTCTTTGTCCTTTTTCGTAGCATTTTTTACTTCTATGGCTCTACAAGGTGAGCCAGGACATGAAATATTGGTGTTGCTGGTGGCATGGAGTAAACTTTTAAGCTTTAATTGCTGTGATATTAAAGCTTGAGCCACAGTTTTCGATGGAAATTTCTTATTCTGAGAAAGATGTATGCAGATTTCGGCTGAGAGCTTCTCATATTTCAATGCACAGCATATTTTCGTCTTTTCTTCTTCAGACAATCCTGAATGAACCTATAATAAACAGATCCATCATAAAGTTTAGAAAAGGAACATAGAACTAGGATAACTAGTTCAAGTTTAATTCAAAGGTTATGGAAAAATGGAGAAATGTAAACGAGTTTCGAGATCAATGCAATACCTCTAGATACATGTCCACAGCGCGATAAACCTCATTATAAGAGTCTCGAGCAGATTCTGGCAGGGCCATGATCAAAGCCAAGAATTTTGAAGGTTTTAAATAAGGATCCGGGGCCACTTCAGCAATATACAAATCCATCAAGCTAGCAACCTTACTCAACCTCATAGCAGATGCTTGACACAACCCTCCACGCAGAAATGCCTTGAATAATCTCAGAACAAGATTCACATCATACAAGTAATTTGCTCCATGAGGGGATGAAACAAGCAAATTATCTAATGTTGCTTGATCCAACTGTGAACCAATCATATCCTCCAACTTGTTTCTGCTACTTTTAGCTATCTTCAAATTCAGGGAAACCCGGTGAATCTCAAACAAACTTTTGCAGGATACACAGCTTTGATCAAGAATGTAAAGCATGTCAACCACGGTATCCACAATTTTGCACTTCTCACTGGATGAGACAGTGTAAAGCTTTGATTTGTGGTAGTAAAAAAGGAATCTACTAAGAAGGGCATGGTCAAATTTTCGAGAAACCATAGTCTTGGCCAGCATTTCAACCAAAACAGGACTCATAAATATAAGATCTTCAAACCACCAAGAGGCCCTTGAAAAGACTGTCTTTAAACTCTCGGTGCTTTTAGAGTCACATGAAAACCGAACCCCGGAGCTGTCTGGAGAAGAAGTAGATGGACAAGGACTCGCTTCGCTTGTCAAAGACAGTCTCCCAACAAGAGAATCCAAGCATCTCTCAAGTACTCCTGAAGACTCTGAGGCTGGAAGTAAGCTTTGACATTGCTTCACAACCATAAGAAGCTCAGACCAAGACCAGTATCTCATATCTTCAAAAGATTTCTCTGTTTGTTCCATCAAATTACCTGTTCCAGACACAGAACTCTTCATCTCCATGAACTCAGCCGCACAACGCAGAGGGGTAATATTTGTAGGGGTTATCTGAGTCATACCGGTGCTGTAGCAGAACTTCAACATCAGCTCAAAACACTCTGCCCCACCCGGAAAGTCATGGAGTACTATTTTTAGACTACTTGTTGTACCTTTGGACTTGCCAAATAATTTATTCAACCTTCCTGAATATGAAGCTATTATATTCTACAAATGGTCAAGAGAAAACAGATTAGAATTCTTCAAGACAAGAAGGTTCTAACATCAAGCCATTTCATAAAGGAAAAGAAAAAACCAATTCAAACATACAGCAAAAGGAACTAAAGGACAAGTTTTTTTCACCTAGCAAAGTAGAAGAGAATATAGCAAATTCAACTATTCAAGGGATAAAGACAAAACATTAATCAACTCCACGGTAGAACAAATTGAGGAACCAAAAGAATGAACTTCTTAACAAGGGAACAAAACAAAAAGATGGGATTAAAAGTAGGAATCTACAACAGAACCTGCAAAAGAATGGTGAGAAGTCGTTATATGTAATAAATTGGAGTAAGGGCAAATCCGAAAAGATGTTTGCTAATCAGCTCATTAAAAAGGAAAAAAATAAGTAAATAAAATTATTAAATGGCAATGAAAGCAACCCTTTAGTCCCTCTCAAAAGGAGTGAATAAAACAAGTAAAGATATAAAACGTTTGAACCCCATAACACACCAAGCATTAAATGAGAGAAAAGAAACAAAAGAGAATGCTTTGCCACTCGGTGTGCAGTTTGTGAAAACGGCGACAGACAACATCTAAGCAAAAGCTATGGTTATCACTCACCATGACCCACATCAATGCTATACAGGTGTGAAATTAATGATGTTCAGAGAAGGGAAAAATCATAAGACATGAAAAAAGTTACAGAGAAATTATTAGAGCATGTAAAAAAGTATGACACCATAAAAAAGTTACCAAAAAAATATCAATGTTCATTGTTCATTTACTAGCATCACAAATTGGAGCCTGAGAATTGGCACCAACATCCAAACATTCCAATTTTTCAAGAAATATGATAATTAAAATCAGCCCACCTTGATGGAAAAAACTAACAGTCACACTAGGAAGGAGAAACTCAGATTTACCTTCTCCACCATGAAAGTTTCTTCTCCATTAACATCAACTTCGAGGTCACAGCAAATCTCCATGACCCAAGAAAGGAAAAGGAAAAAGGGACAATCCAAAACCCACTAATTAGACCAAAATTCGCTTTTTATAACTTTTTGGGAATCTGTATTAGTACTCAGAAGAAGAAGAACAAATCATAGAGATAAAGAACACTAATAACAGGAATTGAGGGGAGAACACAAGTCCATATTCTAGGAAAGAGAAGAAGACAAGCACAAAAGAGGTGTGTCACCACCTTGGTTCTTCAATGTATAGTCTCTATCTAATTGTAGAGAAGGAGTAGGCAATGTGGTTTTCAACTGAGATATATTATACAGAGAAAACAAACAGAAAAAGAGTGTTGAGAAAAAATGAGAACAGAACAAGGAGAATAAAGACAAACAAGTATCATATAATATTCCTGTTGAAGCAGTTAGTGAGAGAGAGAGAGAGTGAGAGAGAGAGAGAGAGAGAGAGAGAGAGTGTGTGTTGCTATGTCTTGTGAGTGACCACCAGGCTCAATCTGACATTCTCCAGAAACAACATATAGTTTAATACAGAAAATGAAGAGGTGTATACTCTTGTCAAATAAAAAATAAAAATCTCTCTTTATTTTGGGGACAAGCAAAACAAGGAACAAGAATAAGCTTAAGTCTAAAGCTTTATGGCTGTCTTTGTTTAGTTTAGATTAACATTGTTTATAATTGATTTTGTTCCAGCTTCATCGCTGCGACGAGAGAGAGAGAGAGAGTCATTTGTGGCTGTGCACCCACCACTACCGTACCTGCCCCCACCCAATAGTTTACTGCCATTTTGGTTCAATTACTAAATTACCCATTTCGACCATTCTCTTGCGTCAAAGTACCAACGTTGTAGCAAATTTTTCACTTTTACTAATTAGAATTCATACAATAATTATTATTTGTTGTAGGGCTGAACATTTTGAACGGGTTTGACCCGAACCCGAGCAACCCGCCCGAACCCGAACTAGTGAACCCGCAAAAAAAATTTTTTAAAAAAGTTTCGGGCGGGTTGGGTTCAACCCGGTACCCTTCGGGTGGGTTGGCGGGTTGAGATTTTAGGGGTACCGGGTTTCGGGTTGAACCCGCGAACCCGCCCGCCAACCCGGTTTATAAATATATTATATATATTTCTTTTATTACTCTTTTTATATATATATATATATATGTAATATGGACTTTAGATTTTTATGGACTATGAATATTGGATATGGATGTATTTTGAAATATTTTAGTTTTCACTTTTATCATGATTCATGAACATGAATATGAAGTTTGATTTGAATCTTTGATAAATAGGTTGTTTGTTTGTTGGTTGGATTGATTATGTATTTTTTTCTTCAATAATAGATACTATGAACAAATTGTTATATTATATATGCTTAATTTAATAAATAAAAAAAATAAAAAAAAAATAATTATTTGAATAAAAAATTAATTTTTTTTAAAGAGTTGACCAAGTTGACTGAGTTGACCGGGTCAACCCGCCAACCCGCTAAACCCGACCAACCGAAACCCGCCAACCCGTGACCCGCCAACCCGCCAACCCATGCCCTATTCGGGTCCGGGTTCGGTTTCAATTTTTTGAACCCGAAACCCGTGAACCCGAAACCCGCCAACCCAAAACCCGGTAAACCCGCCCGATGTTCAGCCCTAATTTGTTGTCCCCAACATATAAATTTCAGAATTAGAAGTATTCGTAAAATATTGAATCTAATTTAATTTGCACTTGCACTAATTAGATTAAATTTAAGGGAAAAAAACAAAAAAATACAAAAAAGGAAAAAAAATTACAAAAATACTTTGGGCCGGCCCATTAAACATTTATACAGTCCACATACAAATATTTACAAAAATACCACATGCACTAAGCCTTCAGCTGTACAGAGCGAACCATAAAGATGAAAATACGCGCTCGTTTCAAAACTGCAAAACAACCAAAATGAAACCAAAACGAGAAAAATACAACTATTAATTCAATTGATCTGATTCAAATAAAACTGATGAAAAAGCACAATGACCACAACTATATTTAATTGAATTAAGTGTTGTGGCTTTTCAAGTTGATTTACAGTTGCATCATTATTTTATATTAGTTTAATTCAATTGTTTGCAAGAATTTATTTTGGAAATAAGAAAAGGAGAAAACACTTTGAGAAATAGTTAGTTTCTGAAATAAATTTAAACGTTTCTTAATAGTTTCATTTTAGTTTTATTATAGTTTATTAACAGCAATAAATATAAATTGTAAATAAACAAGTATACAAACTATAATAAAACTATAAAAAAACTAAAAACAAACTGACAAGCAGAAACAACTCTACGAATATAAAATACAAACATCTAAATCGAATTGTTACTTAAAAAAGAACAGCAAACAACTATACCTAATAATATTCCCAAAACACATCATACATAAACATATTAAACTATTAAAAAACTAGAAAAAAAAAAACTAAAACCCACTGATTAGAGACACTAAAACAAAAACAAATGTTTCAAAATATCTAAAAAAAACTAGAAACACAAACAGAACATAAAACACAACAAAAATGAAACGAAACTAATAAGAAACAAACTAAAATGCCAAACCCAAGAACAAAATAAAATTGATTAAAGAAAATTAAAGTCCTAAAAATCCAAAGAAAACCAAACGAAATTTTAAAATGAAAAACCTAAAATATCACAAACCAGAAAAAACCAAAACGATGAAATGGAAATACAAGAAAATGTTTAAACTGGGGGGAAACGAAAATGAAACCGAAAACAAACCTCGGTTCGAACAGCAACACCAACATTATTGTTTTTCCCATAAACATCTTCAGCCATTTTTTCTTGCACACGGACCTTTGTTTTCTTCTTAGGAGGAGCTCTCCCACGCTTCGTTAATGGAGGAGCAAAATCAGAGTCTTCCTCCTCAATAAAAGGACGTTTTCCCTTAGCTTTATTAGCTAGTGATTTCAAACCCATTTTGAATTTTTTTTTTGAACAGGAGAAGGAGATGAAGAAGAACGGGTCACATCCATTTTATATAAAGATTGAGAAACAAAAAGAAAGAGAGAAAAATGTTATGGGATGGTTTAGAGGGAGTTGAAAAAATTTTGAAGAACAAAAATGAGAGGGAAAATGGTTGAGGAATCGTGATTGAGGGATGGTTTAGAGAAAATGTTATGGGATGGTTTAGAGAAAATGTTATTATTTGTTATTTCAAAAAAAAAAAAAAAACTGAAATGAAATAAAAAAATCAAAGGAAAACAAAAGAAAAAGAGAGAGGGAAGTGATTGAGGGATGCATGATGGTTGATAGGTGAGTTGACGTGACTGGTGCATAGATGTGATGTGTATGTGGTATATGTGTAATAAAATATTGAGAAAAGGTAAAAAAGTTGATTTGACCGTGTGTAGGTTTATATGTAATAAAGTGTATAATTTGTATTTTTGGTGTAAATGTTTCTAAATTTAATTAGAAAATTTAAATTACATTAAATATTAATTAACAAGTAAAACTAACTGATATAATTTAATCTTCGTATATTTATATAGTTTAAAAAATTATATATATAATTAATATTTTAATTATAGTAATTTTAAAATCTAATACATATGATACCAATTTTGAAACTTAGTAAAACAAATGTATATTCCATTCTTATTTATAAAAAAAAATATAATTTAAAATAAAATTAAACATTTTTATACATATATGTTTTTTCTTCACTTGAATTTGTTTTTTTTTTTTTAATTTGTTGTTTTATTCAGAACATATTGATAGTGAATGCTATCTTTGAATAAAATAAACCCTCACCTTCACTTTTGTTGAGTGCTCGTTGCTCTAGGTGTTTGGTGGATGAAATTTTTTCCTAAAAAAATAATTTAGTTTATCTATTGAATTTGATTAGATTTGAATTACTATGCGAGTTGAATTTGATCAAAATATGAAATCCGCACTTAATACAAATACACTATAAGCAAAATAATATAGATTAATTTGAAAGAACACCCTAAGAAGAAAAAGTATAAATGTTAAAATTTTGTAAACTTAAAAAAACAAAAGTTAATATATAGGGTAATTAATGGACCAACCTTGTTTTTTTGGCCAGAATGGACTATCCCGTTGGTTACACAATTCCTAACCCGTCGGTTTGATTGAACATACTATGTATATTAATTGATGATTTTAGGTTAGGAAAATTTGCAGCAAAAATCCCCAAAAAAGTCACTTTGATGCAGATTAGTCCACAACCTCCAGAAATAGCGGCAATAGTCCTCAAGGTCATCCTTTTTTTTGTCCGTTAGTCCTAATTTTAACTGTTCCGTTTACTTATTTAAAATTGCCACGTGTTGAAATATTATTGGTCCAAATTATTATTTTAATTTTAAAAAATAAGCAAATAAATAAATTATTTGAAAATGATTTCTTTTTCTCTTTTCTTCTCTTTTTTTTTCTTTTCTTCTTTATTCTTCTTCGTCGTCTTCATTTCCATCCCCAACCCATCTTCATCTCCACCCCAAACCTGAGTACCCACTCCCAGTCCCCATCTTGCCAACCAACCACCAAACTATATAGAAAAATGGAACCTTTCTTCTTCATTGTACACATTTTCTCAATACTTTAGCTCCATAGAAGAACAGAGCAACCGAAAGAACCCCATTTTAGGGATTTGGTGGTTCTTAACCATAGCCACTTACGTTAAGCTCCTTCTAATCCCATCCTACTACAACACAGACTTTGAGGTCCATCGCCATTGAATAGCTATCACAAACTCTCTACCAAATCTCACTAGAAATACTCCATAAGTGAGCATTCCCACTATATCAACTTCTCCCTTCCAAACCCTTCGAATAAAGCCCTCTATCACTGATAAAGGAAGATGGCTCCTAACACATAGCAAACTATGGAATGTCTCCGAAATTCCACCTCATCTTTTATGTCCTCCATTGTGATCTTTACTTTTGCTTTAGTATCCTGCTCAGAATTCTTAAAAGAATTTTCCAGATTTCTAACCACACTGCCAGATCGCAAAACAAGGGGAGTATTAGAATTACCTTGAGCAATTGAGGTGGCACGCCTCCGATTTGCTGAAAGGAAGAAATCAAAATCAGCTTGAATTTCCTCCTGTAGTTTGATCTGGTGTAGAGGCGATCTAGGTGATAATGGAGGTCGGAATAAGTCTTCCTCGTCCAGTTTCGCAGTTCTTAGAGCATGAATGTCATCTTCATCCTCCGAGAATTCCTTAGGTTCGACTTCAAGAACTTCTTCAATCCTCTTAGTTTTCCTCACATCAGTCGTGGATGTAGGACCTGTTATATAATTTAATAATATAATATGTAGATTAAAATGTGGTAATATATATTATCATGTGAATAATATATATTAAGTGTTTGGTAAATAAATTGTGTAACATATAATTTATTTAACCTAAAATTGTAACTTATACTTTGTAATATGGAGAGGAGTTACAAGATTAATTATTTTTGTAACTTCTTTTGGTTGGTCATATTTTGTGTAATAAAAGAGATGTTACACAATTGATGATGGAATTCAAATGTTATGAAATATAATTGTTACAAAGTATATTAATACTCATTTATATGAGAGAAATGAGGTGTTGTGTATTTGAATTCTTAGTGTGGTCACCTATACATTATAAAAGGAGGTCTTTGGTGCTCATTTGGGAGTAAGAGAGATCATATTTTCTATCAAGAAATCACTTTGCTAAAAAATCCTAAAAGGCATGATAATTCCCAAAAAGCTATTTACATGAGAGTTTCCTTAGGTGACGTTTGGTTGGGAGGAATGAAAACATAGGAATGGGAATGAGAATAGGAATGGAATGGAATAAAATTTAAAATGCATAAAAAAATTGATAAAAAAATTATTAAATTTTTTTTCATCATGCATTGGAATGGTCTTTCCTTCCATTTCAAAATGGAATTGTCATTCCACCAAAATGGTGGAAAGGCCATTACATTGGAATGGCATTCCAACACTTTAATGTGCAGCCAAACAAAGGAATTTGTTTCCTTTCCTTTCCATTCCATTTCATTACTTCCAACCAAACGCCAGTGTTTAGAGGTATGGGTAAATAAGCTTTTGGATAAAAATGTAATACTTTGTTCAAGTCATGATAATCCCCACTATTCTACACTCAAGGTTGTGAGTGAGTGATTTTTTTTCTTCTTCATATTATATATATGTGCTATAATATTGTGTAATTTATTCATTTTTTCTACTTTTTTATATATAATATATATAGTATATATATTGTATATTATGTATTGTAACATTTATTTAATCTCTTTGTTGATCCTTGTATTATTTTACAATAGAGTTGTAGTACATCTTAATTTTCTTCCATTGTAATAAATCTCTAACATGACCCTTCTTCTTTGTCTTCCGTGGATTTTTCGCGTCATGATTCAGCTTCCCCTGCATCTTCGCCCTTGTCTTAGCCATAACCTCAACTTGAAAATAGATCGCCAGAAGAAAGGAGTTTCAGAGAGAAGCTCACAGTGTATGCATTTAAATATGTATAATTAAATAGAAATTTTTACATCAAAAATACAAAATGCAATCTTTATTACACCAATACCACTACACGGCTATATCAACTTTTTTACTCTTCTTCTTTATTTTATTACTATTTTTCCACATGCACACTCATTCAAAGCATCGGTTCACGTGCTGACCTATATGACCCCTATCAATCAACCATCCATCATTTCTCCCTTTTTTTCTTTTTTTTTTCCATTTCTTTTCAATTTTTTTAAATAGTAACCTCCATAGCTGAATATTTTATTCTCCACAATCCCAACTCTATTTTCCCTCTTTTTTTTTTTTGTTCTTCAATTTTTTTTTCAACTCCCATTAACTGAATTTCATAATCATTTTTCATCTTTTAATTTTTCTCTTAATCCATTTATAGATATGGCTGTAACTTGTTCTTCATCAACTCCTTCCCCTATTCAAACAAAAAATTCTAAAATGGAGTTGAAATCTTTAGCTAATAGGAACAAGGGTAAATGAACTGTTGTTGAGGAGGATGACTCTGATTTCGCTCCTCCATTAATTGTCGAAACATGGGCGAGCTCCTCTAAAGAAGAAATCAAAGGTGGCTGCCCATGAAAAAATTCCTCAAGATGATGCTCAAAAAAATAATCAAGATGGAGTTGGTCTTCGGTATAAGGTTTGATTTTAGTTTCTTTTTGGTTTCGCCCCTATTTAAAATTTGTTTGTATTTTCCATTTGTGTGTCTTGTGTTTTTCGCTTGTACTATTCTAGGTTTTTATTCAATTTAGCATTTCGTTTGGTTTTTTAGGACTTCTATTTTTTTAGTTTAATTTATTTGTTCTTTTTATGGGTTTTTCATTTTCGTTTATTTAGTCTTAATTTCTGTTTCATTTTGTGTCTTTTTTTTTCCTCTTTTTGTTTTTCCAGATGTTTTATTGTTTTTCATTTTAGTTTCTTCATTTGATCTATTCTCGGTTTGTATTAGTTTTTTCATAGTTTTTTAATAGTGTAAACACGTTCTGTATGTGTTTTTTTTAATATATTTTTGTCTAGTTGTTTCCTGTCCATTTTTATATCATAAATAGGTAACAATTTGATTTATCATGGATGTTGATGTTCAAATTTTTTTTTTCTGTATTTTAGTTTGTTTACAGTTGTTTTGTAGTTTTATTATAGTTTTGCTACTTGCATAATATATAAATTATCATAAAACGATAATGCAACTATAAGGCAACCAAAATAAAAAATAAACAGACTTATACGTAACTGGTTGTACCTTAATTCAGTTTTACTCTTCTTATTGTGTTTCTAAGAAAATATATTTATATTAGAAACCAGTAATCAATCAAAATGCAACTGTATATAACGTAGATGTATTATTCATGAGTTTTTTTTAAAAAAATTCACATCATACATTGTTTTGGATTTGGTGGGAGCTCCAGATCTGTTTGTTACAGATCTACATTTCATGAATCTGAATTTCGATATTAGGGGGAGTTGTTTTGATCGAATAAAACAGAAAATAAATGTGTAATTTCAGTTTCTTCACAGTTTTTCTGATTTTTTTTCGTTATTTTCTGTTTAGATTATTGAGGGTCTTCTTTTCCAGTTGATTTCGCTAGAATTAATGGTTGTATTTTCCTCGTTTTGGTTTCATTTTAGTTGTTTTGCGGTTTTGAAACGATCGAGGTATGTTCATCTTCAACGTTCGCTCTGTACAGCTGAAGGCTTAGTGCATGTGGTATTTTTGTAAATATTTATATGTGGACTGTATAAATGTTTAATGGGCCGGCCCATAGTATTTTTGTAAATTTTTTTTTTCCTTTTTTGTATTTTTCTGTTTTTTTCCCAATTAAATATGTATTTAATATTTTTAAAATTAATATATATAATTAAATTTATTTAGTAACAATTAATAGATAATATTTATCAAAACTAAAAAATAATAAAAAATTATAAACGATGAAAGTGAGAGACGTTATAGCCGGGTGACATAGATGTCTCAATATAGGATGATTTTTTCCTACTTGAAATTTTTGTTATCTTTTTGCTAACCAAAAAAAAAAAAAGTTGTGGTGTTTGTTGGGGGTTGAAGCTTGAAAGACACGTGAATTGAGAAACAGGCAACCTCACATGTGATACTCTTCTAGTGACATTATTTTTTTTCTTTCAAATTGGGCCCTTCTCAAATTGATCTCTTCCATACCAGTCTCCTTCTCCTAAATTGGCAGATTTTCCACTAAGGACTATATTTAAGTTCTCACACTAAGAGTGAAAAGCATACATACAGCATATAGAAATTAATTAATAAATAGGAAAAATAGATATGCCCTTAGTATTATTGATAGTAATAGATATTTAATTCTAGTAACAAATCAAGAGAACCGACCTTAGCTCAGTTGGCAGAGCGGAGGACTGTAGTTGGTTAATCCTGAAAGCTATCCTTAGGTCGCTGGTTCGAATCCGGCAGGTCGGATACATCTTCTTTTATTTTTTTTTTCAAACCACAGGATCTTATAATTCCTTGGATAGAGATATCAGATATGATTAAGCAGTGGTTAAAATTTTGGTTAATATATATTATTTCTTTTTAATTTAAATTATACAAATATATAAAATTAAATTTATAATCACAAGAGTTTTATTTTTAATTATTTGTTGGTTAACATAAATGCATGCACCGTCCCACATGATTGAGCGGATATGCATGACTATAATTAACCTAGTGGAATGAAAATGGACCACAAATGAAGAATACATTAGCATCAGGTGATCATCTGACTACTATCGGACTAAATCCGCTACTAATTTTTTTTTTTTTTTATGTTTTTGTACATACAAAAGTAGCATCAGGTAACCATCGGACTACCATCGGACCCCATCAGACTACCAATTTTTTTTTTTTTATGTTTTTGCACTAAAAAAAAGTATCGTGGAAAATTCAGACTTTCTTTTTGATGCTGCGATCACATAAAAACATAAACTTTGAGGTTCAATAGAAATTTGAGAGGGGTATTTTTGGGTTTTAGATAAAGTGGTCATATATTTTCAATGATGATATGTATTAGTTTAGAAATAAAATATTAAATAGATGTAAGTATAAAAAATCAAATTTCCCAAATGGTAATTGAAAAATCGGTCCATTCCAATGTCATTTCATCATATGTATAAATATCTTATATACTTTATTTAGAAATATATTTCCACTTAACAATGTAATGCCTAAAATAGTTTGACAAATGTAATAAGGACTATATATGGCTATGTCGTCATTACTTAATAGGAAAACCGAAAAAACAAAAAACAAAAATACAAAAAACGGAAAGATAATAGGAAAACTGAAAAACAAAAAAAGCTACTACTCACACTTCACAGTAATGATCATGAACAGACAAAATATACATGCATGCCTATATGACTCCATTTGTCTCATCTCATCCAATATATACTTATACAATATTATATTAGAAGACGTGTAATCTCTCTTCTTTCCATTTCATATATATGCTCATATATATACACAGCAAATGAACATAACTCGTTACAAACTGGCCTTTTGTACTGCTTTTTTTCCTTTCTCTTTTTCCTGACAATTTAACCAAAATTAGACAAACTTGTTACATTGTCATTTCCTCTACCAAGATTATGGACCACAAATGAAGAATACATTAGCTACTAGTCACTACTAATTAATCCCACATGTGTGAACATTTTTCAATTAATTAATATAAGACACTAGCTAGCTATATATACAGGCCACAAATATATTAGCCCATATTAATTTAATCATCCTCATCATCAGCATCCAAGTTAGTGATTATGGGGACCCAAGCAGTAGAAAAAACTGAGCTGTGACCCTTCCAAGTGAGCACCAACATATGATCTTCTTCCTCCTTCTTCATCCCCCACCCACTTGCATGTTCATCAAGCAAAGCCTTTACTTCTTTAATTGTATCTTCACCAAATGGAATGCTCAAAAAGCCAGCGTTTCTCATTCTTTGGGACAATGTAGCACCGGACTCCAACCTCTCTATTCTTTGGAACCCTTCAAAGCCGATGATGTTTTGGATCTTGTGACCGATATCCGACTCGTATTCCATCCTCTGGCAACTGTCTTTTGGTAAGAAAGTTTCCAAGGCATCAAAGGGTATCCATAGATAGTTGAAACATGTTGTTATCCTTGATGAGAGACTTGAGGAGTTTAGGTCAGAGTCTTCATCAACCACCACTACAATTCTTGGGTTTAGGCCTTTAATCGTGTTGAGAAAACTGTCACGTAAAGAGTTGCTGTTATTGTCATTATTGTCAGGCAAATATCGTAGCCAGTTCTGGAAATTTACAACCAAAGCTTCATCATCTTGGAGGTTTAGTGAAGAAGCATTGAGATGAGTTAGAAGCAATTCAAATTGAAAGGTAGAAGAGTTATATTCTTCATTATCATGATGACTAGTAGTATTTTCAACAGGAGAGGAATTATAATAATTAGGTGGTGATGATGATGAGTGTATAACATTTCCAATAACATTGAATTCAAAGGGTACTTCTCTAAACTTTGAGAAATTTGCTAAACGGAGGCCAACTTCATGAGAAGATATATTGAGCAAAGGAGGGACTGGTGGCCGGAATGAAGGGACGGTAATTTTAAGGGAAGGAGGGCCTTCAGGCCTTTTAGCTAAGGCATCTATCAAAGTAGGCCACTGCATACAGTAAGTGATGCTAAAATCTAATATATGAACTTTATTGTAGCCTTGAATTGCCTTGAAAATGAGACTATTTGAAGCACAATATCCAAACCGGTGCCAAGGGATTAGGTCAACATACCGGCCAGCTAATTCAGTTACCGACATCAACCTCGTACTCTGAACGACGCCGTTTGACATATCTGTACTTGTTGTAGTAGAAGGAGTAGTAGTAGTGGTAGTACTAGTACTAGGGCAAATCCTTGATGCCCTTGAGATTAGTGCCTTTAGAAACCAAGAGGTGAGCCTTTGGTTAGGATCACCCACTGAAGAGGCCACATTGTTGAGAACCCACATCACTTGTTGGGCCAAAGTGACGTCGTTTCTCTCTAAAGCACTCGCACAGTGAAGCAAAAGCTTCTCTATACAATCCCCATCAAGGCTTCCTAGACATCCTCTAAGGGCAGCCCCAGCTAGAGACCCTTGAGGAGTACTGTTAATGAACACATTATTAGTGTTATTAGGGCTTTGTAGAGAAACAGAAGTTGTTGAAGTGCTTCCTCTTAATTCGGTTTTCATGGCCAAGGGAGAAAGTAATTAGGGTTTATTTTCTTTTGCTTTCTCACTTTTTGAGCCACAAATTAAGAGGCGGATCGAGGATGATGATATTATAATAGGGAGAGAATAGTGAAGAATGAGAATTAAAGAAGAGGGAAAGTAAAGCTTTGGAGATATCGAGTAGCTATATCTAAATTTGTTTTCTTTTGTGGGTTTTTTACACGCGTCTTCTTGATATTGGTGATTAGGATATTGAAGAAGCTAGGGTAGTTTTATCTATTGGAGACTGAAATTTTCAGATTGAGAAAACATGGTACATGTTGGAGATTTTTAATTTCATGGCACTATATAGTCTAGCTAGCTCGTTTTAAATATGTAATGAGAGAGAGAGAGAGAGAGAGAGAGAGAGAGAGAGAGAGAGAGAGAGAGAGAGAGCTAGTTCATAGTTTCTGCCAACTATGTGGGTATATATATATACAAGTGAGAGGTCTCTGTTGAGCAAGTTATCCAGATATACACATAAAAATAATCCAAAAGAAGACAAATGTATTTTAAAACGAAATTTGAGTAAGGATAATAAAATGACAAAAAAAAAGTTCCTCACGAGTACACCTTTGATTATTTTAAATTGAACTTGAAAGCTTGCCTTTGAGTGATTTTGTTGTATGACTTATGTATCCATATATATCCGGCCAGGGATATTTACATACCTACATAGCGGGATAGGAATATTTAACGGTTTTTTATATTATTTATTAAATTAGAATATAAATCACAACAAGGTGAAATTTAATTCAGATACCAGTGGTGGCATATATATAAATAATATATATATATATTTGTGTCATTCGAAGTACATATATACGGACGTAGGGTGGCATATATGTCTTATTTTTCTGAGAAGCTTATGTTCAGACCAATTTGACCACTGTACCAAAACAGAAAAATGTAAATAAATTCCAACTGATCCCTCGTGCGTGGTTAAATTTGAATTAGGTAATCAACTAACTAACAGTAGTTAGTAACATTTTGTACTGAGTATCTTACTTATATAACACATTTTATTTTAATTAAGTAGTATATATAATTGAACTTTTTATCGGTCTGTACATAATATATTACTACGTACGTATCATGGTCAGTTAATCAACACTTATAATATGTTTACTGATTTGTATGATGAGGTTAATATTATTAATTATACTTTAGCGCATGAATTGATCTTATTTATGTATTATATAAATATATATATGCAATATATAATTTAAGCTAATTTTGACTGTTCAATAGTAATTGCATCACACTCTCAATTCCTATACATATAAACCTAGCAAAGAGTAGGTTAAACAAGCTGCCTTTGCCGGCAAATTTTTTTTTGTCTAATCTCTCTACTGATCATGATGGAATAATTAATTATAAAGGAATGCACTTTGTGACAAAACCAAATTTTATATTTAACTAATTAATTATATTCTTAAGTTGTTGATGATTAAGTTCAGAGTTTGATGGTCACCATTCATTCTGATCATGTCACATTACGATATCTATGAGAGAGATCAACTTGGTTGCTTGTGCCAACCCATGCCACTAGATAAGACAATTTAGACCTCTTCTCCCCAAAAAAAGACATACAAAGAATATTTATTTAATGACAATTTTTTTATCTATACATTTATATTAATCTCTATATATTTGGTTAGAAATAAGTTAAAAACCATTGGTTATTGTCTGATACTATAAGTCATTTTCTCTATAATTCTGATTAAAATAATTATATAGTACGTAGTATGCATGCAAATACAAAAATAAAAATAAGAAAATTTGAATTTTTATATACATTAGTTTAATTAATTTTCTAAACTTATATAATACCCAATATTTATAGCATATGCAAACATTTGTATTATCCCCAAAATATCATCTCCATTACATCACCTCCCTCCACTACTACAAAAACACTTTTGGTGTCAGTTTCGGTATCATTTAATTTAAAAAAACTGACACCATAGTGTAGCTCAATTTTAATGTGTCGGTTTATAACTGACACTTAAAAAAAGCAATGGTATCAGGTAATTAACTGAGACCAAAGGCTAAACTGAAATTAAAAGAGCTAAAAAAAAAAACCAAATGCCTCTATGGTGTCAGTTAATAACTGAGACTTAAAAGTTTAAAAACCCCTTAACTCTCAGTTATAAACCAAGACCAAAAAGGTATTATATACCAAAATAAAAAATATAACAAAGTCCCGCCTTTATGGTGTCACTTAATAACTGAAATTTAAAAGTTTAAAAACACCTTTAGTCTCAGTTATAAACCGAGGCCAAAAAGGTATTATATACCAAAATGAAAATAACAAAGCCCCGCCTCTATCACTTTTCATCTCCCGCCTCTATTATTTTTTTTTCTCTTGAAATAAAAAAACCCCAGTTGCCCTAAAAAACCCATCAGCTCTAAAAAATCCATCAGCTAGCCCCTTATACAAAACCAATCCCATGCACGAACCAATCTCATTCTCATCTCGTCGGAGGCATCGCCCAACCCCGATTTGTTCCCTCTCCGGCCATGACGACGACCACGAAGCATCTCCGCACATAAATCCGTTCGTGCTACGAAGAGGTTAGCATTTGTTCCCAACTTATCTATGCTAATTATTCTGAGTTAAAATTTTCCACAGTGTGGAATTCTTTGATTTTTTTGTGTTTGAGATTTTCTATAATAAAAAAATATATATATATATATATTATCAAACTTAGCTTTTTAGTAAAGTTAAAATAGAAACTGAATTGCCCAGAACCATATTCTTATTTATACATAAAAATGAGATGTTTACAGATCTTGTTTCCTTTTTTTCTTTCATAATAAAAAAGAAAAAAAAAAGAAAAGACAGACTTTTTTGGTGCAAAAACAGAGCTCTCTCTTCTCTCTTTCCCTCAGTCTGTCTAATGCCCAAGCACTCCTCCACCACCACAAAGAAACAAAATTTTTTCTTCTTTTCATTCATTCTCTTCACTTCACTACGCCACAAGCTACTACACTACAAGCTACATATTTTCTCTCATTTTTGGACGGAGGATTATACACATATATAGCTGATGGGTAATTTTTTTTTTTTTTGTGTAATCATGTTGGTTGTTGTTATATTTAATTTAGAATGTTATTTTGATGCTTGATCTTGGGTTTTTGCTGTTATTTTACTATTTTGCGTATTGAAATAGGTGTTGTCTGTGAATACTGTATTTTTTCTAGTTTTGCGATTTTTTTAGTTTAGTCCGATGGGGTTTGATGTGGCCCCGATGGTGGTTCGATACCATACTTGGTATCATGACAGGGATGTAAGCCCAATGGGCCCCGATTGTTGTCCAATATGGGGTTGGGGACTTTAACTTTTGATGGGCCCGATATTGGCCCAATTGGGGCTCAATGGTTTTTCGATATGGGGTTGGGGATTTTGATTTTTTATTGGCCCGATATGGGTTGATAGGGGCCCGATGGTTGTCTGATATGGGGTTTGGGGACTTTGATTTTTGATGGGCCCAATATTGGCCCGATTGGGGCCTGATGGTTGTACAATATGGGGTTGGAGATTTTGATTTTTGATGGGCCCAATAGGGGCCCAATGATTGTCCGATAGGGGATTGGGCACTTTGATTTTTGATAGGCCTACTATTGGCTCGATTGGGGCCTAATTTTTGTCCAATATGGGATTGGGGATTTTGATTTTTGATGGGCCTAATATTGGCCTGATTGGGGCCCGATTGTTGTCCGATATCGGGTTGGGGATTTTTGATTTTTAATGGGCCCAATAGGGGCCCAATGGTTGTCCAATATGGGGTTGGGAACTTTGATTTTTGATGAGCCAGATATTGGCCTGATTGGGGCCCGATGATTGTCTGATGGTTTACATATTTATGGCATTTTCAAGAATTTTATTGCTTTATAGTGAGATATTTGTTCTAAATTGTAATTATATTTTATTTTTAATATATGTGACAGGTTTAACTGTTGATGCAGTTGTTATGTATAATAGTGTTTAAGAGCTTGAAGGTAGAGATTGAGTTTATAACCAGGCTAAAAATTTGACATTTGAGATTGATACGAACATAAACTACTCAGGTTTGGTTGATTTTTTGTGCGAAGAACTCAATGTTGACAAAGTGCAGTATGACTTAAAATTAGAAGTAAATTATAAGTACGTGAAAGACTTAATGTGTAAAGCCCGCTTAGTTAATTTGGAAATTAGCAGTTGTTTATGTTTAATCATGAAATTATTTATAGCCATTTAAATAGTTTATTATGGAATTCAGATATGCATGAGTATGTTATCAGTAGCTTTTATATTTCGCATTTCCGGTGTCCGGTATTTTGGAACGCGGCGTTTGGCTCAGTAGAAATCACAACTTAGTATGTTAGTATTTTGGGGACGGGTGTTAGACATTGGGAATGTCGGGAATGGCCGGGAATTTAGAATGTCCCAAAAATACCCCTTTAGTATGATTTATGTGATTTTATGGTGGAGGGGCAAAATGGTCTTTTTGCCCCATTAGTGTTTTGTCTTATATGATTTAATAAATGAATTAAATGTTTATTTTTAAATAATCTTTTTGGCTGAAATGGATTTAATAAAATGGTATTATATGCATGAAAATCCTTTTTCTCTCATTTTTCAACACTTAGTCAAAAGTTAGAAATTTCAAAATAGAAAAACTCTCTCTCTTTTCCTCTCACTTTCGGCTGAGACTTAGGGTTCAAAAGCTGGGATTTTTGGTGGTGATTCAAGCCCTAGATTGCAACTTTAGTGATCCCTTGTTGTGGTATGTGCTCCCTAGTTCCTTTCTCTTTAAATTTCTTGAAAAAAATGATGATGCATGTTGGATTTCCATGTGATTGTTGCTGCTGTCTTTTGTTGTTGATTTATGAGGATCAAAGCATGTGTATGTGATGTTAATTGAGTTGTTTGAAGCATGCTAGATAGGGTGTCCAAAGCTTTTAATTTCTATGTTAAAATATGTGATTTTTGAGGGAAAATGCTATGTTTTGTTTCTGTGAATTGCTGGATGTTTCTGCTTGTTTTCAGAGATGATTATATGCTTACTTGAGTAGAATTAAATAGGTTAGGATGCATGTTAGGTGGTTTTGCTCAAGCTTGAGTTTGGAACTCAAAGCTTGAGCTCCAATGGTGAATTTTGCTTATGTGGTTTCTGGGTAGGTTTGATGCTCTAGAATTGTTATTTGGGGCATATAGAACAGGTCTGGAAAGTTTGGGACCAATTGGGGTCGAATTGGTCAAGTTATGAGATTTTATGGTTCTTTGCTGCGAGGAACCGAATTCGGTTGAGCATCCGGAATTCGGATGGGGGTTCGAAATTTCCCGAACCGGAATTCGGTTGGGCAACCGTCTGTCAGGTTGGGGATTTTTCAGAACCCTAGTTTTCCTCGTTTTTGGGTTTTTAGGGGTATTGCCATGCTTTTTATCGATAGGGAAACTTTAGTTTTCAAGTTTAGTCCCCGGGAAGTGATTTTAGCGTGTCACTTATAGCGTTGTGATTTTTATGGTTTAGGAGCCGATCCGTCCGTTCGGCTTCGGTTCGTCGAGTTGACGCACACACGAAATCGGAATCCGGGTAAGATTAGTATAACAGTATGCATATGTAGATTACATGTTTAGCGTGCATGTAGGAAGCACGTTAGATTACATTAGATATGTATTTAGGCTTCGAACCATCCAACCCCGTCACGTCGGTACGAGTGGAGTATGACCGACGGCGGAGTATGGCCGGTTTGGCCGATCAGTGACACTTGGTTGGTGGTTCGATCTTATTGACCTATCCCGTCGGTACAGTGGAGTATGACCGACGGCGGAGTATGACCGGTTCGGCCGATCGGGAGGATACTTGTCAATAGTACCGTCCCCCGAACGTTCAAAACTCGGTACCATGTTGGACATGGCGGTAGTGCTCGGCACCATGTTGGACATGGCGATGGCGGGACTCGGTATCGTGTTGGACACGGCGATCGGTTTTATGTATGATATTATTATGCTTTTCTTGCGAGTCCGTCGACTCACGGCTTATGTTCATGTGTAGGTAAAGGCAAGGTCGTAGGCGATGGACCGTGACCGAGCATATGAGATTGTACATGTCGGGGCGGTTAGGCTGGAGCGTACGATCCTCGGGACGAGGCTGAGATTTTGTAACTGTCGTTAGACGACTTTATTTTGATGTAAAAGTTGAACAGTAAAAACGTTTGTAAATATTTTTATAAATCGGGATCCCGAGACTTTTTGCAAAATGGTTTATAAGTTTAATGAAAAAGCAAAATTTTAATTAATCACGTTTTTTTCCATAAACCTCGTTGATTAGCAACGAGCTGCACAGTACGTTCAAAAATCACGTAATACGCCTAAAATAGTTAGGGTGTTACAATTTGGTATCAGAGCCGCCAGGTTGTCTTCCGAAGATCGTCACGACATGTACAATCATCATCAGCAGTTAGCTCGGTTCACGGTTCAGTAAGCCTTTATTGCTTTAGTAGTTTATTTTATTCAGTTATGAAAAAGAAAAGCCTGTTAGGAAGCATGTTAGTAGCCTGATAGTAGAATAGGCGCATGTTTCATTTCTAATTTCCAAATTAAGCGGCATTAGTAAGCTCGCCTTGAATACGACCTGATATGCCAACTCTTGGTTTCGCAGGCGGTTCTAATTAGATGGACGCCAGGCGGACTACCAGGAGTCGGGGCAACTCCGTGGGGTCGAATCAGGGAGAGGGAGCTCGGTTTCCCCCACCTGCTAGGGGCCGAGGTAGAAGTCCCCGAGGCAGGGCTCGTGGTCGGGGTGTTGAGGACCCGCCACAGTCGCCTGTGCTCCCCCCGATCGGGGAGCCCCGAATCGGGAGTTGCGGTTTGCGGAGATGCAAGCCCGGATCGAAGAACAAGACCTCGAGATTCGAGAGGTTGAGACGGCGGGGTGCTCCCGCAGCCCTGCCGCAGTTCCGGTGGCACCCGCCTCGCCGCCTGTGCCGAGATGGTAGTGGCGGCCCATAGATTGGAACCTTGGTATGAGCGGTTCCGGAAACAAGCACCTCCGGTATTCCTGGGAGGTCCAGATGTGTCGAAAGCCGCCGGTGGGCCGACGGTGATCACCCAATTTTGAACTTCATGGGTGTCACCGTAATGACAGAAAGTGGTGTGCGCCACATTCCGGTTCCGGGAGGATGCCACAGTATGGTGGGACATGGTGTCTCGGATTCACGATGTCACCACCATGACACAGGAAAGGTTCCAGGAACTCTTCAATGCGAAATACTATAATGAGGCGGTCAGAAGCGCCAAGAGGAAAGAGTTCGTTCACCTGACCCAGCGGGAGAACATGAGTGTCACTGAGTATACTACTCAGTTTGACCGGTTGGCGAGGTTAGCCTCGGGAATTGTGCCGACCGACTTCAGTAGGAAGGAGAAGTATCTGGACGGGTTGAGTCCCAAGATCAGGCATGACCTGATGATTACCACTGACGACAGCACCACCTATGCTCAGATGGTGGAGAAGGCACTGCGAGCTGAGGGCGCAGTGGGGTGTATGTCGGGAATCGGCCCGGTACTCGGTTAGTGGCGGAGCTCCTACCCCTCCGCATCGGGCTTCGGCGGGGAGTAGTGGTTCGGCCATTGATCGAGGAAGAGGGCACCCACCGCTTCCGGCGGCTCGAGTCGAACAAGAGGTTCGGGGGAACCGAACGAGAGGAGTCGTCTGGTGGTAATGAGACCCGATTCTCCTATCCCGAGTGCCCTACCGCAAGAGGCACCATCGGGGCGAGTGCGGCGGGGATGCTTCCATTGTGGCATGCCCGGCACTTCAAGAGGGAATGTCCCCGGCTCCGCCGTAGGCACCGAGAGCTCCGGCGATACCCACTCCAGGGGGTATTCGCTATCACGCAGCCGATGCGGATGCCGGCCCATCGGTTGTTACGGGTCGGCTCTTTATTAACAACTCGTTTTATTCGATCTTTGTTTGATTCGGGGCTACGCATTCTTATGTGGCGGCCGAGTCTTTAGTAAGTTGGGTAGACCACTTTGATAGATATGAATCGGGGTTTGGAACCACATTACAGCGGAGAATTGGTTATCTCCAATAGGTGGATTAGATCTATGCCGATCACGATAGATGGTAGAGAGTTAAGCGCTGATCTGATAGAGATGAGCTTAGTCGAATTTGATATTATTTTAGGAATGGATTTCCTATCTAAATATTCGGGGAGCATTGATTGTAAGAGGAAGATGGTGGTCTTCCAACCGGAAAGTAAAGAACCATTCGTATTTGTGGGTTCGGTTCAGGGATCTCGGATCCCGGTGATCTCGGCTATGTCAGCGAGAGAATTACTGCACGGTGGGTGCTTAGGGTTTCTGGCCGTGGTGGTGGACACCACTCGGCCAGACACCATTCGGCCAGAGGACATCAGAGTGGTTCGGGAATTTTTGGACGTTTTTCCCGAAGAACTTCCAGGGTTACCACCTCATCGGGAGATTGACTTCGTGATTGACTTGGCACCAGGGGTGGATCCGGTTTCTAAAGCCCCGTATAGGATGGCTCCAGCTGAACTTAAGGAATTGAAGATTCAGCTCCAAGGGTTGCTTGACATAGGGTTCATTCGGCCCAGTGTGTCACCTTGGGGAGCCCCGGTTTTATTCGTGAAGAAGAAGGATGGATCTATGAGAATGTGCATCGACTACAGAGAGTTGAACAAGCTGACGGTGAAGAATAAATATCCATTACCTAGGATCGATGACTTGTTCGATCAGCTTCAAGGGAAGACGGTCTTTTCTAAGATTGATCTCCGTTCGGGTTATCATCAGTTGAGGATCCGAGAGGAGGACATTCCAAAGACGGCTTTCCGCACTAGGTATGGACACTACGAGTTTCTGGTTATGTCATTCGGACTAACCAACGCTCCTGCAGCATTCATGGACCTGATGAACAGAGTATTCAAGGATTTCCTCGATATCTGTGTGATTGTGTTTATCGACGACATCCTCGTGTACTCTCAATCAGAAGAGGAGCATGAGTTACATCTGCAGATGGTACTGCAACGACTTCGAGAACATAGACTCTACGCCAAGTTCAAGAAATGTGAGTTCTGGTTGTCTCAGGTGTCCTTCCTAGGGCACATTGTAAGTAAAGATGGGATCAAGGTGGATCCCGGGAAGATTGAATCCGTCAGGGATTGGCCGAGACCGAAGACAGTGACAGAGATCAGAAGCTTTTTGGGATTAGCTGGGTACTACCGTAGGTTCGTGGAGGGGTTCTCCAAAATTTCAATGCCCCTAACCGAGCTTACAAAGAAGAATCAGCGATTTATCTGGACAGATAAATGCGAAGCTAGTTTTCAGGAGCTGAAACAGAGATTGATTACTGCTCCGGTACTAGCTTTGCCTGCGGACGAGGAGAAGTTCGTGGTCTATTGTGACGCATCCAAACAGGGTTTGGGGTGCGTATTGATGCAAGCCGATCGGGTTATCGCTTATGCCTCCCGTCAGTTAAAGGATTATGAACAGCGATACCCGACTCATGATTTAGAATTAGCCGCAGTGGTTTTTGCACTGAAGATTTGGCGGCATTACTTGTATGGGGAGAAGTGCGAGATCTATACCGACCATAAAAGTCTCAAGTATTTCTTTACTCAGAAAGATTTGAACATGAGACAAAGGCGTTGGTTGGAATTAGTGAAGGATTATGATTGTGAGATCCTTTACCATCCCGGGAAAGCCAATGTAGTGGCCGATGCCCTGAGCAGAAAGGGTCCCGGGCAAGTAGATAGCATGGTTCAGATCTCACCTCAGCTAGCAGAGGATATGGTTAGATCCAGCATTGAGTTTGTGGTAGGTCAACTTCACAACTTAACGCTGCAATCTGATCTGTTAGAAAGAATAAAGGTTGCTCAGACAACAGATCCGGAGTTAGTGAAGATCCGAGATGAGGTATTGGCTGGTCAAGCCAAAGACTTTTCAGTGTCAGACAGTGGGATACTTTTGTATAAAGCCAGGGTTTGTGTCCCGAACAGTGTGGACTTGAGAAACGAGATCTTTGAGGAGGCTCATTCTACTCCATATTCTCTGCATCCCGGCACCACCAAGATGTACCAAGACTTGAAACCGTACTTCTGGTGGAACGGTATGAAGAAGAATTTGGTAGAATTCGTTTCGAGATGCCTCACGTGTCAGAAGATCAAGGCTGAACATCAGAGACCAGCAGGGTTGTTGCAGCCTCTAACCCTACCAGAATGGAAATGGGAGGATATTACGATGGATTTTGTGGTCGGGTTACCTAGGACCACGGGTATGTATGACTCCATCTGGGTAGTGGTGGATCGATTTACGAAATCTGCTCATTTTCTGCCGGTTAGAACAACATTTACAGTGGATCAGTTGGCAGAACTGTACGTCAAAGAGATAGTGAGACTTCACGGGGTACCGAAGTCTATAGTGTCGGACAGGGATCCGAAATTCACCTCCAAATTTTGGCAGAGTTTGCAACGGGCAATGGGTACGAAACTAAAATTCAGTACAGCATTTCATCCTCAGACAGACGGTCAGTCCGAAAGGACAATTCAGATATTGGAGGATATGCTGAGAGCCTGTGTTATGGACTTTGAGGGTTCATGGAGTAAATATCTACCGTTAATAGAATTTTCATACAACAACAGTTACCAGAGTACGATAGGGATGGCACCCTACGAACTGTTGTACGGTAGGAAATGTAGATCCCCTATCCACTGGGATGAGACAGGGGAGAGGAAATACCTAGGTCCAGAGTCAGTTCAGCGGACCAATGAGGCAATAGAGAAGATTAAAGCTAGAATGCTTGCCTCCCGGAGCGGATGGAAGAGTTACGCAGATCCGAAACGTAGGGATGTTGAGTTCCGAGTAGGGGACCATGTGTTTTTGCGAGTATCTCCGATGAAGGGGATTAAACGTTTCGGGAAAAGAGGCAAGTTATGCCCTAGATTTACAGGACCTTTCGAGATTCTCGAGAAGATAGGTCAAGTGGCATATCGGTTAGCATTGCCTCCAGCCTTATCGACGAGTGCACAACGTATTTCATGTCTCAATGTTGAGAAAATACGTTTCGGACCCCTCTCATATACTCGGTTATGAGAGCCTTCGCCGATCGGATATGTCTTATGAGGAACAGCCAGTGCAGATCCTGGATAGAAAGGATAAAGTCCTTCGGAATAAGACCATAGCGTTGGTCAAGGTTCTCTGGAGAAACAGTAAGGTGGAAGAAGCCACCTGGGAGCTAGAATCAGTTATGCGAGCTCAATATCCAGAGTTATTCAGGTTAGATTTCGGGGACGAAATCCTTTTAAGGGGGGGATAGTTGTAAAGCCCGCTTAGTTAATTTGGAAATTAGCAGTTGTTTATGTTTAATCATGAAATTATTTATAGCCATTTAAATAGTTTATTATGGAATTCAGATATGCATGAGTATGTTATCAGTAGCTTTTATATTTCGCATTTCCGGTGTCCGGTATTTTGGAACGCGGCGTTTGGCTCAGTAGAAATCACAACTTAGTATGTTAGTATTTTGGGGACGGGTGTTAGACATTGGGAATGTCGGGAATGGCCGGGAATTTAGAATGTCCCAAAAATACCCCTTTAGTATGATTTATGTGATTTTATGGTGGAGGGGCAAAATGGTCTTTTTGCCCCATTAGTGTTTTGTCTTATATGATTTAATAAATGAATTAAATGTTTATTTTTAAATAATCTTTTTGGCTGAAATGGATTTAATAAAATGGTATTATATGCATGAAAATCCTTTTTCTCTCATTTTTCAACACTTAGTCAAAAGTTAGAAATTTCAAAATAGAAAAACTCTCTCTCTTTTCCTCTCACTTTCGGCTGAGACTTAGGGTTCAAAAGCTGGGATTTTTGGTGGTGATTCAAGCCCTAGATTGCAACTTTAGTGATCCCTTGTTGTGGTATGTGCTCCCTAGTTCCTTTCTCTTTAAATTTCTTGAAAAAAATGATGATGCATGTTGGATTTCCATGTGATTGTTGCTGCTGTCTTTTGTTGTTGATTTATGAGGATCAAAGCATGTGTATGTGATGTTAATTGAGTTGTTTGAAGCATGCTAGATAGGGTGTCCAAAGCTTTTAATTTCTATGTTAAAATATGTGATTTTTGAGGGAAAATGCTATGTTTTGTTTCTGTGAATTGCTGGATGTTTCTGCTTGTTTTCAGAGATGATTATATGCTTACTTGAGTAGAATTAAATAGGTTAGGATGCATGTTAGGTGGTTTTGCTCAAGCTTGAGTTTGGAACTCAAAGCTTGAGCTCCAATGGTGAATTTTGCTTATGTGGTTTCTGGGTAGGTTTGATGCTCTAGAATTGTTATTTGGGGCATATAGAACAGGTCTGGAAAGTTTGGGACCAATTGGGGTCGAATTGGTCAAGTTATGAGATTTTATGGTTGCTGCCTGCGAGGAACCGGAATTCCGGTTGAGCATCCGGAATTCCGGATGGGGGTTCAGAATTTCCCGAACCGAATTCGGTTGGGCAACCGGTCTGCCGGTTGGGGATTTTTCAGAACCCTAGTTTTCCTCGTTTTTGGGTTTTTAGGGGTATTGCCATGCTTTTTATCGATAGGGAAACTTTTAGTTTCAAGTTTTAGTCCCCGGGAAGTGATTTAGCGTGTCACTTATAGCGTTGTGATTTTTATGGTTTAGGAGCCAGTAATCCGCCGTTCAGCTTCGGATTCCGGTCGGGTTGGCAAGACACACGAAATCGGAATCCAGGTAAGATTAGTATAACAGTATGCATATGTAGATTACATGTTTAGCGTGCATGTAGGAAGCCTGTTAGATTACATTAGATATGTATTTAGGCTTCGAACCATCCAACCCTGTCACGTCGGTACAGGCTGGAGTATGACCAAGCGGCGGAGTATGACCGGTTTGACCGATCAGCCGACACTTGGTTGGTGGTTCGGTGCTATTGACCTATCCCGTCGGTACAGCCGGAGTATGACCGGCGGCGGAGTATGACCGGTTCGACCGATCAGGAGGATACTTGTCAATAGTACCGTCCCCTGAACGTTCAAAACTCAGTACCATGTTGGACATGGCAGTAGTGCTCAGTACCATGTTGGACATGGCAGTAGCGGGACTCAGTATCGTGTTGGACACGGCAGTCAGTTTTATGTATGATATTATTATGCTTTTCTTACTGAGTCTGTCGACTCACAGTTTATGTTCATGTGTAGGTAAAGGCAAGGTCGTATGCCGATGGACCGTGACCGAGCATATGAGATTGTACATGTCGGGGCGGTTAGGCCTGGAGCGTACGATCCTCGGGACGACGGCCGAGATTTTGTAACTGTCGTTAGACGACTTTATTTTGATGTAAAAGTTGAACAGTAAAAACGTTTGTAAATATTTTTATAAATCGGGATCCCGAGACTTTTTGCAAAATGGTTTATAAGTTTAATGAAAAAGCAAAATTTTAATTAATCACGTTTTTTTCCATAAACCTCGTTGATTAGCAACGAGCTGCACAGTACGTTCAAAAATCACGTAATACGCCTAAAATAGTTAGGGTGTTACATAATGTATTGCCCTGAAGTTATTAAAAATGATTAGCGTGCAAGGTTCTTTTTGTCTGCACTTGCGAAGAAGCCAGATGAATTTACACCCTTGTTTATGATTTTGTTAAAGAAGAATGTCTGTATCGATCCTAGTCCCACACCAAGTACTGTTAAGGACACTCGTAGCGAGGTCGGGAGTTTTGTTCCAGATATAAATCTAAAGATTTTGGTTGCCGATATGTTACCTGAATTAAACACTAAGATGCTGAGTGCTGACATTGTAGCATAAATTCCCTTCATTGATGGTTTTTTGATGGTCCAGACCCTGAATGATATGTTGAGGGCAATGATGACGTAAGAGATGACCAAGATACAGAAGTCCCTACTGCTGTAGCTTTGAACTTGACTCCACTATTGTACCAAATACCACCCAGGCCATCGACACGAAAAAGAATGCCCCGTAGAGAAAATCGCCAAAACACTTAGTACTAGTAGTAGTCGTCCATGCAAAACCAGTAATGCTAGAGGAACCACTGATGGTAGAGGTCCTAATGAAGCTAGAAGAACCAGTGAAGTTAGACAGACCACTGACGGTACATGTCCTATTAATGCTATAGAGACCAATGATGCTAGTGGTCCTAATGATGCTAGAGGAACCAATGAGACTGGATTCAACGATCCATTTTTTTTCTTTGACAAGTTACTATAAATTCAAGGAGAAAATGTTTACAAGAGAAGATATTGAGGATTATAGTCATTATATATCTATGGGTGGCATACCAGGCGGGGAGTTACATGTAGGAAAGTTTTTTAGAGACAAAGAATATTTAAAAATGGTTGTTGGCTTGTATGCAATGAAGAAAGGGTTTGACTACTTCGTTAGGAAGTCCGGTACTACTATTTGGTACATTACATGTAAGGATACAGATTGTGGGTGGAGATTAAGAGCGAAGAAGAACGTATTTTCTAACATGTTTAATGTGACTACATTTCGAGGAAAAGATAACTGTCAAGCATCACCTTTGATAGTTGCGCATCTAATTAAGGATAAGTTCGCAACTAACGGCTCGGATCATTTGGCCTCTAATATAAGGAAAGATATGCAAAAGGATTACATGATCCAAATAAGTTATAAAAAGGCTTGGAGGTGCAGAGAGAAGGCACTACACCTAGTTCGAGGTACACCTGAAGGTTCATACTCGAAATTACCTTATTACATGCACATCCTACAGTTGAGAAATCCAAGTAGCATCATGAATTTTGTGGTAAAGGATGGTCGCTTTAAGTATTGTTTCTTCCTTCTGGGTCCTTGTAGGCGTGGGTTTAGGTTTTGCCGACCTGTTGTATGCGTTGATGGTTCTTTCTTGAAGACTAGGTATGGTGGGAAAATGTTATGTGCAGTGGCACTAGATGCAGGCAACCATATTTTTCGGATAGATTTCGTTGTAGTTGACAGCAAAAACCATAATTCTTGGACCTATTCTACGAGAAAATTGAAAGAAGCGATTGCTGATGTTGAGAAATTAGCCTTCTTGTCTGATAGGCATCAAAACATTGTTCATGCTTTGGAGACCGTGTTCCCTGATGCACACTACGGTGCATGCTACCACCACATTATTATGAACGTCAACCACAAGTTCAAGACTGATGTCTTGACAAATTATATTTACACAAGTGCCTACAAGTATTCAAAATCAGAGTTTCACAGAGAATTTGAGAACATTCGAGCAATGAATGTTGCAATTGCACAATATCTTGAGGAAATTGGATTTGATAAATGGGTTCGGTCGTACTTTCTAGGGGTACATTACAATGTAATGACGAGTACCTGGGCTGAGAGCTTCAACAACACAACTAAGAACGCAAGAGGCTTTTTGATCACTGCTGTTGTAGCATTCCCGAGGTCAAAAGTCCAACAGTGATTTGCTACGTGAAAAGAAAAAGCTGACAAGTGGACAAAAACCCTAGCACCAGAAATAGAGGAGGATTTGGCATTGCATTTTGAAAAATCTCAGTATTTGAACGTTGACACATGTGGACCTTACACGTTGCAGGTTCACCCTGGAGAAAAAATTGAGACTGGTGGCGTGGTGGACCTGCAGGAATAGACTTGCACTTGCGGTTTATTCCAAATCATGAAGTTTTCTTCTTCATGCATGTGTTGCAGCTCAACAATAAAGTATTAGCATGTATGCGCTATGCTCGCCATATTACACAACAAAATATTGGAGGAGCACATATGAAGGCATAATTATGCCAGTTAGTGACGAGGATGATTGGGAATTGCCTGATGACATATAGAACATGACAGTTGGAGTGCTTGCTGAGAAGCAACCAGTAGGGCGACCCAAGAAGCAAAAGGTTGGAAGAATTAAGTCAAACCAAACTTCTTGTAATGGTGAAAGGATTATCATACCACGAAATTGTGGCAAGTGATGTGCCAAGGGGCACAACAGAAGCACTTGCACCTACCAAGGTTAAAAATGAATGTTGAAGTTAATATTATTATGTGTTTTACGGTTATGTATTCTTGTTGAATTATTGTTGGACTTTGTTAAACATTTGTGGCATAAACAAGTTTTCATATAATTCTTACAAATTTTCATATATAGAAACCCCCATTATAAAAGAAATAATTTTAGTGATAAATAGAGTGTTCAAATCGAAAAGCCTAAAAGTAAAGATTGTTCAACAAATAAAATAAATAAAATACCCAGATCTCAGCTCAATGTGAAACCGACTCAACTTGTCCCTTGTGAGACAGTGGGAGTTCATCACTTGTCATAAGATAAATCTGTGTTTAGGCACAAGTAACGAACTCCAATTAAAATAGCTTTGTGATAATTTACATGGTTTTGGACTAAACTGTTGCTGTATAACTAGTTAGTCCTAAATTCTGTACAAGGTGATGTGGCATCCAGCATGATGACACATGGAGAACATTGAGAATTCAGAACCGGTAATTTTCCCTCAACATACTACTACAAAAATAGTTTTTCTTAACGTTTTTAAATAGTCATTTAAACTATTCCCGTCGGTTTCAATAATCGTCGCCTATATGACTGTCGCATAACGGGTAAAATAGGCGACAGTTAAAAATCATCGCTAATGTGGACTTCCTGACAGTTTGAAACTGTCGCCTATAATAGGGTATAGGCGACAGTTTTAAACTGTCAGGATTATAAAAAAAATGAGAGAGAGAGAGAGAGAGTGAGAGAGAGAGAGAGAGAGAGAGAGAGAGAGAGAGAGAGAGAAATACCAAATTTTCTGCCATTAATGGCAGAAAAATCTGCATTTTCCCCCTTTTTTTACCTGCATTAGTTTTATAATTTTACCTAAATTAAAATGAAACAACTAATTAATTTTGTTACAATAACAACTAATTTTAAAACACATTGTTGTATACCAAAATGGTACGTTTTACATTTATCAACTCGCAAGCGCACGAATCTTTATTGTAGTATGGAGATTGTGAAGAACGAGGTCGAACCCATGGGAATTGCGTGAAATCGAAGAAAATACTTATTTAATCTAAGCTAATAAAACTCTAACCTAGTTCCGAAAATGGTGAGGTTTTTGGTAACAAAATAAAATAAAGTGTTTAAATGATAAAAATGACAGTAACAGATATTTTCAGAAATATTTTGGGATATTATTAAGGGTTCAGAATCCACTTAAGTGTATATAAAAATATTTATGTTTATATTGATTCTCATAATTTAATCAGTAATCAAACCAATTATTTTCTAATAAAAAATAGATTTTCCTTCGCTTTAAAATTATAACTTCTAAGCATTAAATGTGAAACAATTTAATGTAAATACAAAAAATCAAAGAATATTATTTTTAATAAAATATGGAACCAAGCATAAATAATTTCTAACTATAAAAAATACTTGATATTAAAGATGAAAGAAATTATTTTAAGAAGCGAAAATCATAAGCATATATTGTACTGAGAATCAAAATAAAAATAAATACTTAATTAAATACACTAGGTTTCATCGTCCTCCTTAATAATAAGGGAACTTAGAAACCCATAAGAAAATTAACTAAGAAAACGGTAAACTAACACTGAGCGCTCTGAGCGTTTTCTCTGGATTTTTCTGTCTGAAACTGAAACTGTAACTGAATTCTAAAATCCTAAGCTTCTATTTATAGAAGGGTAAAAGGACTAATGTGCAATTAAACTTATTACAAATTGCATGTGGGTAAAAATGTAAATACAAATAATTAAAATCGGAGTGCCACGTGTCGCATTTTGATTGGCTGACTTGGGCAAGGCGGTGCCACGTGGCAAGCTTCTGTTGGCTGAAAAAATAGCAAATTGAGCCTTTGAGTGACACTTGGCGCATGCAGAAAAGAGGAGAAAGCTTCCTTTTTGAAGCTTGGTGAACAAGGTGGGACGAGGCCCACTCGCACGCCTGGAAGGTGGCGCGCACGCACGGCCAAGGAGAAGCCGTGCGCGTCACGCGCCCGTGTGAGCAGAGGGGCTGCTGCTGCTTTTTCCGAGCCAATGGGAGAGCGCCACGTGGCGCTGATGTCGGCAGGGGAGAAGAAGAGGGCCAAATGGGCTTTTGTCCTTTTGTGCTCTCTTTTGGGCTTCAAAAATACCAATTTTATAGCTTTGGGCTTTATTTTTGTCATTTTTTATTTCTTTTCTTTTCTTTTAATAATGCTATTTTTCAATCAAACACAAACAACATTAAATCCAAATAAAATATTTTCAACATGAAATATATCATAATAATTTTAATGAAAAATATTTATTTAAAATCTAATTAATTTGTATTTCTTTAAATAAAAACAATGCATTTTCTTAACTTTTTATTTCTTTTTCTCTATTATGCCATAAATACTATTATTATTTATAAACAAAGATAAAATTAATCTTAAATAAAATATTTTCAATATAAAAATATATTGTATTAATTTCATGAAAATATTATAAAGAATTAATTTTATTTTGTATTTTTACACTATAAAATATGTAGTATTTTAGCATTTAACACACATTAAATTTATACAATAATAAAACAAATATTTATAATAAATAAAAAAAAAAGTATATAAATAAATTAATATATTTATACCGAGCTCGGAGAGGGAGCCAGACGGGAGGTGGTGGTGGTGCAACGTAGTAGAGGGAGACTTATGGGAGGAGGGATGGGTGGAGATCGATGGACGGGAGAGACGAGAAGAAAGGGAGATCGAGAGAGGGAGGAAGACAATGAGAGAGGAGGGCGATGGTGCGGAGGCGTGGGTGGGGTTTACGTGGGAAATATGGCGAGAAGTAGGTAATGATTTTTTAATGGACCCTTATACCCAACGAGTATAAGGGTATTAAAAAAATCACATTTTATTAAAAAATGTCACCTATTTTGTTTACTACGATTTTAAACCTAGTATTCCCGACAATTTTAAATAGTTACTTAATTTTTTTTAGCGACGGTCCTCAGAAAAAATTATTTTTAGGACCGTCGAAAATTTTGATATTTGTAGTAGTGATGACTCGACCAAAGAATCCTATAATTAAAACTATCAAGTTTACACCTTTAGTAGGGATCATCCAGATAGAATTTGTACTTAATTGTCTGCGCAGATCCTCACTATCTAGAAATGTCGAGTCTTTCGAGCAGAGTAGTTCGGCATAAGAAGATCTTCAGAGATACTTTCCATAAATGATCCAGCATTTACATCTCAATCAAATCCCTAATTTTGTGGAATTGACTTGCACCGACAAGATATAATAGAATACCTTCCTAATTTCCCTTTTTAGTTTCATCTATTTTGGGAAACCTAATTATTGTATTTTTATCCTACAAATAGTGGAGTCATTCCATTGTTCAGAAATTTGAAATTTCATATTCTTGAGAGTTCTTACGTTGTCAAATAATTGTAAGCATTTTTTATTAAGAATTGTTAAGAAACTTACTTAGTAAGCTCCTTGTAATCTTATTAATTCTTTAAATTGATATAAGAAAAAGAAGAGTAGACTATTACCATAATCATAAGGTCGAACATCTATAAATGTTGTATTCTTATTGCTTAATTATATTATTTATTATCTATTATCTCATTGCATTAAGTGACTGTTGATTAGCAAGGTCAAGAACACATATATCTATTCTATATAAAATGTGGCTATATAACAGACACTACTACAAATTAGGGGTAAGCATCGGTCGATTTGGTTGATTTTTTTCTATATAAAAATTTGAAATTCAGTTTTCGGTTTGGATTGGTGCAATCCGAAAACCGACCGACCAATCCAGAACTTATATTAAAACCAACTGTTTTGAACCTCAGTTTGGTCGGTTTAAACCACCCAAACCGAACGTTTTTTTTTAAAAAAAAAAATCCAATTTATTTTATACATATATTATTCTACATTTTACAACTACAAACATACAAATTAATTGTTCAAAAACTAATTATTTTATTCTTTTAACTTTAATATGAATAAAAAAAATAATATAGTATTTTTTTTATATTATTAGTAACCATAATTAATGAAAAAAAACTTAATAAATTAATATATATATGTATAACTGTCAGTTTCAGTTTTTTTTGGTAGGTTTATTACCAAAAAAAAAAACCGACCGGTTAATGGCAGTTTTAACCGTTAGCGGCTTTTTCAGTTTTTGATTCTAACGGTGTTCGGTAGGTCAGTTTGAACGGTTTTTTCGGTTTTCTAAATTTTATGCTCACCCCTACTACAAATATCAGAATTCGCGACGGTCCTAAAAACGATTTTTTTCGGGGACCATTGCTAAAAGAATTAAGTAACTATTTAAAATCGTCGGGAAAAATTTAGTATTCCCGACGGTTTAAAATTGTAGTAAACAAAATAGGCGACGTTTTTTAATAAAATGCAATTTTTTAATGGTCCTTTATAGGCGACAGTTAAAAATCGTCGCCTATAAGGGCCCATTGAAAAATCATCACCTACTTCTTGCCACATTTCCCATGTACCCACCTATTTTTTTTTTTTCTATTTCCCACATGCCCACCTATATCTTCTCACCTGTTTCTTCTCCATTTCCCACACCTTAAAACGAAAATCTTAACTCTCCAAAACCCCACCCACGTCTTCGCACCATCGCCCTCCTCTTTCGCCGTCTTCCTCCCTCTCTCGATCTCCATTTCTTCTTGTCTCTCTCGTCCATCGATCTCCACCCACCCCTCCTCCCGTCAGTCTATCTACTCTTCGTCGCATACGTCGGACCACCACCACCTCCCGTTAGTGTCCCTCTCATCTTCGTCTCATACGTCGGACCACCACCACCTCTCGCCCGTCTCCCTCTCTCTTTCTCTCTCTCTCCAAGCTCGGTATAAATACATTTATTTTTATTATATATATTTATTTTGTTATTGTATAAATTTAATGTGTTTTAAAGTTAGTTGTTATTGTAATAAAATTAATTAGTTGTTTTATTTTAATTTAGGTAAAATTATAAAGCTAATGGAGGAAAAAAAATGGGAGAAAATATATGGCAAAAAAATTTGTATTTTTTTTTTTTTTTTACATGCCCGTTTTACAACGGTCGTATAGGTGACGGTTATACAAACCGATAGGAATACTTTAAACGACTATTTTAAAAACGTCGGGAAAACCCATTTTTGTAGTAGTGAGAATTCTTAGTTTATGAAAAATTATTGGGTGACTTTTTTTTTAATGTTTTCTATTCAAAACTAATAGTTTTTTTTTTTTTTGGCTAAGGTTAACGGGGTTAAATCCCCAAATTAACTTTAACAGAATATACTATTAATTAACAAAATATTCTTTAACCCTTGAATATAAATTAACAAATATGTAAATTCAAAATAATTATAATCTTATTTTAAAAATAAAGAAATAAATATTATAATTATAATCTCATCTCTCGATCCACCTTTCTCTCTCCTCTGTTTCTTCTTTTCTCTCATCCGGCCTCCGTCTCATGAATCGCATTATTTTGAATATTATAATTATAATCTCATTTTTTTTTTATGCTTGAATCAATGTTTGAGTAAGTAGAGTTTATTATTTTGTTTTAGTTTGGGTTTATTGATGTAATTCGTTGAGAAAGTTTTGAGTATTGATTTGTCTAATTAAACTTTGAAGAGTTGGCACTGAGTTAATTTTGGGTACTTTGGATTTGAGTTCAGGATCATTAGCAAGGATTTCACATTTGTTTCCGTTTCAGAAATTTTGGTACTCCTCCAAACTCCAATAGGTATTCAATTTTGATTTTGAGATTGATTTTCCCCTAATTTAGAGTTGTATTATATTGTATCTGTTAATTATGCTTTTGTGTAAAAACTTAATTTTTTTTTTCTGTGTAATTTGCCAACTATACAAAATATGTAATTTGGATAAACATGTTATTGTGCATATAATTATTTCCTCATCACGGCGATTAAGAGTTTGTCTGTATATTGAATGCGGAAGGGTTCTAAAATTTTCAGTCTTGAATGGTTTCAAATACCTAGCTGGATCATGCCTGGCTGGATTCCATGAGCAGAGCCATTGAAGAATTCATTCGTCAAGAGTATATATATAATCAGAAGTCGGTCAAGAGAGCTAGGAAGCTTCGTCATCAGCGATCAACAATGAGGGGTGTGATAGCTGTTATAATGAGCGCAAATTATGTTATTTTTAAATTATTTCTATAATTATTATATAATCTGTTTCTTAAATTATTTTGTAGTTGTGTTTATTATTATTAATACAGTAGAACCTCTATTTAAGAATACACTTGGGACTAAGCAAATTATATTCTAATTGAGAGGTTATAACTAAATAAAGTTACCCTAGAAAAAAAAAATTAAAATAACAAAAAATATCAATGTAACAATAAATAATTATTAATACTATATTATAATAGAATTGTTTTAAAGTAAATATAATGTTAATACATATATTACAATTTGGAATAAAATTATTAATTTTATGTAAATAAATTTACAAAATATATGTATATATTTTATAAAGATGTAATTATTCCTATATAAAGGTATGCTTTGTTAATACGGGACTTAGAAAATGTATAACTAATTACAATTTAGAGGTTATTCTTATTTATAACTGGCCCAAATTGGGACTTAATTTTTTTATAACAAATTAGAGGTTATTGTTGAATAGAGTATTCTTAAATAGAGGTTCTACTGTACTAGTTTCTTATTGAATTTGCTATTCATTAAAAAGTCTACTGAATATATATTTATTGATCGTTTAAAATGTTGTAAATTGATTTTCTATTTCATTTATTTTTATAATGTATATACTTAAATTATAGTTACGTATTTCAATTTTTTAATGAAATGCATTTATAATAACATTTAAGTAATATAGCTGTTTCTCGTGCGGCTAATTTAATTTTTTTTAATACTATAATATTATTTTTTTATTATTATTTTTTATAAAAAGGATTGAATGATAAATAGTTTTTCCTTTCAATCATAGAGATATATTTTTCCTATCAATCATTTTGAATTTTTTTTGAGATTGTATATTCTTTTTAAAATATTTTTTCATCATTAAATCTTTTTATCTAAAGTAGTTTTAATTAAATTACTACAAATATAATTTAAGTTATTAGTTATTTGAGCTATAAAGTTATTAAAGTTATAATAGTTATTTAAATGATTGAATTAGTGCTCGTGAATCTTCTTCAATTACTAATTGCATTTAACAAGATAAGTCATTTCATATTTTTTGCAGCTGCAAATTCTTGTTTTAACGATTTTTTGCAATGTTTTTATTTTTTTTTATATAAAAGAAATAAATGGTTTTTTTTATATATCAGTAAATTCAACTACTTTTAATTATTTAATATCTATTCATCTATTTTCTCATTTTTTACATGAAAAGTACAAAATACATAAATTAAACTATTGTCTATGTCGAAGTAAAGGAAGATTAAAATCCACTCATGAGTATCATTATTTTTCTTATCTACAATTTTTAGACAGGTGTTATCTTCAACTATCAATAATTTAGAGATTGATTTTTAATTTTCTTTTTTATCTTACACACAATTTAAGTTGTGTATTCTTAAGTATTTGAACATCAATTTTTAATTTATTTTTGGATTATCTTAGGAACATATTTAAATTATCAACTTTCTTAAACACTAATATGTTGCATTTAGTATTTACTTTTAATTTATCAAAATTATAAATTATATTATTTAAATATACATAAAAATAATCTCATCTAATTATAACTAATAATATATATTTTTTTTAATTTTTAAATGTATCACTTTTAAATAAAATAAAAAGCAAATTAAAATTTAGTATCGGTGCAAGCTTTTTACTAGTTATTACATATATGTCTAACTATATTGCAAGAATGTCATAACATGTACCAAAGCAATTTCTACTTCATAGACGCCCACTTGGATATATATATATATATTCTCAAATTTCTCTTTATCTCTCAAATTCTTCATGTAGCATTTTCTCACATTAAGATCATTGTTGTATTGTAGTTAGGGAGGAGACACAACTTTGAAGAACTACTATTGCAGTTGTCGAGTCGTACTCTGTTTTTGGCGTTAGGAGGGGACACTCTAGAGTCGGAAAAAATGGTGCCAATGGTGATCATTATCGGAGACACAATCACATGCATTCAACAATCACATTTCAAAATCTTTAATTTATTGATAAGTTTTCCATTTTTTTCTGATTTTTCATTTTACTGCGTTAATTGATTATTATTATTATTATTATTATTATTATTATTATTATTATTATTATTATAGTTAATATTAATTTTTATATATATTAACAATTTTTACATTATCGAACTCATTTATTTAATTTTATTCAAGAATTTTTAATTTTGAAATTTTTTTTTTTTTTTCATTTTTTACAATTGTTAGTTTTTTTTAATCTCATATTAAATATGTAAGGTTCAAGTTTTTTATTTTTTGCAATAAATTTTTGATTTTTTACTATTTTTAATCTTTTTGTAATTTCTATTTGTAATAATTGTTGATTTTTTATTTGAAATTTGTTTGAGTCCCCGTTTGTTTTCTTCAAATTTCTTTAATCCAATAAAGATTGAAACTGTTTTAAAAACCCATTTTTGTGCAGCTGTGTTAAGACGAAGAAGAAGAACGAAAAAGCTCTAATACCATGACAAGGTAAAATAACAGAGAAAGAGAGAAAGAAACTCAAGAAAGGAATTCTGTTATTCAACCATTAAAATGAACTGATTACAAGAGATGAGTTTATATACACAATTACAGTAGCAAAACAAGTAAAGGAGTTTGTTATGACAGCTCAGAAACTAACTAACAGAAAATAACCAATCTTAACAACCATAATTAACTATGTTCCTTAACATGTTTTACTAAGATCCATACTTAAAGTTTTGATTTTTTTCTGATTTTAGCATTTTTTTTTTTTTTGACTTTTTTCTATCTTTTAATGATTATTTTCATTAGTTGGGTCTCATGATCAATATAGTTATACAGCTTTTAAAATTAAAATGTATAATCCTTAAGTCACGGAGAAGATATTTTGATATGCGTTTACAAGAGATATGGGGTTGGTTATCATTTTGTTTTTGGAACTGGGCCAATGTGTGGGGTTGATGCTGATGGGTTATGAAATGGGTGGGTTTGCCAATGGAGATTGAGATGGTTTTGTGGTGGTTTTTCTTGGTTTAGGAAATTTCTCCATGTGAGCTTTTGAGTTTGATACCATTTATTTATTACTAAATTATGTCTTGTATTTTTCTTTTATATGAAAATTATGTCTCGTGTATTGAAAGTTGGATAAAAATTAATATGCAAGGAGATCCATATGGCTTTACAGGTTTTTTCTTTCAACCTTTCTTTCTTTAAAATGATTTTTTCATTTGTTGATCTGGTTTTAAAATAGGCTTGCATTTTCATTATTTTAACATTGATTTATTGTTGCTCTATCTATCTCCTTCATTTTCTCCTCCAAACATAGTAGTGGACTTGATCATCGGAAAAGTTTTGTTTGGACATGTCCAAACTTTGGCGGCAAGAAAAGTTGGTGAAAGTTATTTTAATTATATTATTTTGTTTTATTTTTTAAAACCTCCAATGAAAATTGATCTCTAAAACATTGTTTGTTGAAGTTCCTTTACTTTTTTTTCTAAATTAATACATATTTTATTTTATCAATCTCTATGTTTGAAATTATAACATATGCATAATTTCAATTAAATTCTTATCTATGCCAAACTTTTTAAAAAATAATGAATTAATGTATATATCTTATATTATATATTATTGCTCATAATTTATTTCAATTAACTAGCCTTTTTTTTATTATTATTTTTAACTAGCCTTTAAAAAGTATTAATTTATTCATTATTTATATAATAATATTTATTTTAAATTACTTAATCATAGTATATTTATATTTTATATTGTTACATGAGGTAGTAATTGTTTTATTATTTTTATTATTAAACAATTTTAAGTTATTAGTTATTTGTTATAAAGTTATTAACGTTATTGAAGTTATAATAATTAGATCTATACATATAGTAATTGTATTTGACAAGATAAATCATTTTATATTTTCCTTATAATTACCCCATATACTATTTTTTTTAACCTTTTGTTTTCAAATTTACGGTTTGAGTTTCTAAAGTGGTTGCAGCGCTAGTTGCAATAGGGGTTTTCATACGATTTTTTATTGCAATTTAAGTTACAGTGCTAGTTGCAAGTAGAATTTCGTAAGCATGCAAAAAAAAAAAAACTATTTTGAAGTGTAAAAATGAAAAAGCCCCTAATTTTTTTCATGGATCTAAAAATTGAAGTTAGGACATTAGTTTTATGCAAATTAAACTGGATTTCCGGTTAAATTTTAGTTTTGTAGAAGTTTTTCTACACTTTTTTTGAAACAGTCCATATTTTTGATTGATTTTGGTCGTCTTCTCATGTAAAATCGCAAGAATTAATGGTGATTCTCTTTCTGGTTGAATTTTCATTTCGGTTGTGTTGAGTTACTACGTGGTTGCGCGATAGTTGCCCAGGAAGTATGGATCCTAGGTTGAAAATGTGTGTAAGTAGTATTTGTGTAAAAAAAATTATTTGGGTTGTATATTTGTTTATTTGGCCAGCTAAAAGTATTTTTTATAATATTGTTATTTTTTTTTGTTAAAACTGAAAAAAATAAAAAAAAAAACCCCTAATTTCTATGTAATCCATGCTTATTTTGTTTATTTGTAGTAAAAATAAAGTATAAATTTGCAACAATATTTATTTATTTATTATATTTATTTTTTAATCCAACTAATATATAATTTGTTTATGTGTAGTTAAAATACTATTGTTCCTTCAAGCTTTTAGAGAAATGATAATGAGTTTTTAAAACAAATTGTATGACGCTGATGATGGTATTGATTGGAAATTGTTACCATGATTTTACAAATGTGATTGCTTTTACTAAACCAGAGTTCCCTACTCTAATAACTTTAAGATCATTGTAAGAAGTTTTTACAAATTTTGTATATAGATTTCTAAGAGTGTCCCTAATCTGTGTTGCTCATGAATTAGTTGCACATGTTCTTTAGATGGATGAACAACTTTTGTTTGGCTAGATGAATATTCATATTTTTTGTAGGATGTTTAGTATTATTTTAAAGATCATGGCATGTGTAGGATTTCTTTGATAAACATGAGATGTATAGTATTCATAACTAGTATGGATGGCGTTATTATATTTTCAATAGATTTGTCTATTACTTTCAAAAATAAATAAATAAGTAAAATAAAAGATCTCAATAAGTTATGTTAATATGGGAGAAAATTATCATCTATAAAATTATTGTCAATAATAGTACTAAAGTTAGCATATGCAATAATTAATATGAGATAGCAAAGATCATCATATTAAATGTGTTAAAAATTACCAGCATACATTTTATTTTTGGCCAAAATAATATGACGCAGTCTAGGCAAGTTTACTCACATAAAGTAAAGTAAAACTTATAGGGTTTGCAAATAAATATTTGTACAATAATATGAATTTCTAATGAGAAAATTGCATATTTACATATTTGTACACAAAGTGAATTGTTGTATAAATTTACATAAACATGAGATTGATTGAAATAAGGTTTATATATTGAGAAAATATAATCATGATTTGATTATAACCTGAAATATACTTTATGAGAATTTATAAGCATCACATAAATGTTGCAACAAAAATTATTTATTTGGAGCTCCCATAATATATTAAAAATTGTAAATATCTTATCTAAAAAATAATTTTGATACGTGTCTTAATAGATATAAATTCAAAGTTGTCCGTGCTATATAACAAATATATTTGTATGAAATTAATAAAAACATATAATTAAATTATTATTTGAAAATACAAGTAGAATTGTCTATACAATATAAATTCATAAATTATATGTTGTAATAGACTTTTAAAAGTTTTTGATTATATTGTAAAATACTAAAGAGCAAAATTTTTATTTGTTTTTATATATTGAAAAATATTAAATGTATGTAGTTTGTTCATAATAAATATTTGTATAAAAATCCTAAAGTACATCACATGCATCAAAACTTTCAGATATATGAACATTTGATTTAAAAATTAAAATCATATAATGAGAATAGAATATATGCCTGGTCTTGCAATACTATCATTATCACAAATAAAAATTTATATTATTATCGTCAATGTATTTTGTCTATATCTACTTAAAATTACAAACTTTAGTATGAAGGATATTGTATACACACACATGAATGATTCAATAAGTTTGATAAATATTGATATTCTAAGAGCCCCTCATCCATAATTAAGAAGTCCACACATACTCCTGAATAATTATAATATATATGGTCATAGATAATATAGCGATATTTTAAAAGTGATAACAATAATCTTATAAGTTACGTACATGAGGAAGAAACATATTCATCTTACACTCTTTTTACCTTAGTTTAGATTTTCTCCTACTGAGTTTTCTTAACAAAGTTTTTAATGAGACAATTTTGAAATCATACTAACACATTTGTAATTCATAAAGTAAGTAGAGAATGTGTGTGACTGAAATCATTAGCACAACATATTCAAAAAAACTATAAATTATACTAATGAAGTATCAACATCAAAAATTCTCAATGAAGATGATACGAAATGCATTGCTCATCTAAAGTTACAATGAAGGAGATAGAACCAAATACATTTTCACTAAATTCCCATGTGATCTTCAAGAGAATAACTATATTGTTGTCCAATATATTAAATCAAGTGTCAATCTTATAAAGTTATTCACAAAGTAATTATCAACATCAACATTCAAAAAGATGGTACGCGCACAAGATGAGAATGCATCAACTAAAGGATATCTAGGAATGCCATAATAAGGGGGAGTAAATACAAATTGCACTCCTTTTTCCTCAACCAATTTTTTGTCCTATTGTGTTTTCTAATAACATTTTTAATGAGACAATTATTATGAACATTCATGGAAGGGTGTTATCAAGCTCGACCTTGGGCATAGTCAGGCTAGGTCTGTGCGTAGGGTCCACCTAGTCTAGGAGCCCAAAAAATCTTCTCCTTTTAAAATTATACAATTTCTTGCTAATTTTGAGAAATACCATTTTTTTTTTCTAAATAAGGGCCCAAAAATAATTTTTTTCCTATGACCCACTAAATTTTAAGGTCGGCCCTGCGTGTTATAAATAATATATTTGAATGTTCAAATCACCAAGTTAAATTTCTAAATTAATTCTTGTATTTATTAATCAAAAATACCTTCAAATTATTTTTCATTAAAATATACCCTTTTATGAGTGAGTTGCTCAATATACTCTCACCTTCTACTTAAGCATAACACATAATTTGTATTGATCTAGAGGTATAATGGGAATATTATCTATAAAAGTTGGTATATTTTAAAAAATATAGAAATAAAAATAAAATTAAAATATATAAAATTATTAAAGTGACTATCAATATAATTTTTTAATTTAGTTCTTAATTTTTTTTTTCATATTTTGTGTATATAGGATTCACCTCAGAGTTAGAAATTCTCATTTTACTTTCTCTTTCTATATATCTTCATTTCTTCTACTTTTTCTGTTTCTCGTTATTATATTATTCACAATAATTTTATACTATATAATACTTTATTATATAATTAACAACAACTCATTATTATAAATTATTGTTTCAATATTTTTGATTGGCTTCCATTGTTGGAAAGTAATTCTCTGGGCTGAGAGATCTTGAAGCCATAAACTGATCAATCGTGGAGAGTAAAATACCTGTAATTCTCAACCCATGTGTTCTTGCTTTGTTCATTTTCGTTAATTTTAGAGAATTGTTGGTATTTTCCTCCACCGCGATGAGTCATTAATCTAGAGTGATGCTCACCGTTTTTATATGCTTTAATTTCTACAAGTTTTCCAAAATATTTGTCCATGTTCTAGATTTTTCATTTGCGATTAATTTTTGCCACAAAATAAAAAAATTACAATTTATTTCATAAATAGAAAATGACCAAACACAAAAAATTGGTTGAAGTAGATGGTGACGCTGAAAATTATATATGCTTTCACTAGTTAATGTTGTGGGGTTCAGGTATTAAATGGAGATGTTACAGTTGAGAACATTATTATAAACAATTTATCGAATACTAGTAATACAAATAATCCTTTCAAATAATAATAATAATAACGCCCACAGATAATAAAACTGCCCATATAATTTGTGTAACTGATAATTAGTTAACACTACTCAAAAGTTCAGATAAGGACGAACTACTTTCTTTGGCTTCACTGATACACGTCCGTTACGTATTTATCACAAAAATAAATAAATAAATAAATAAATTGGAGTGATGACCTAGACTTTTTATATGTATAAATAGGAATAAAAGAATGAAAAAGAAAATGATTCATAAACTACCACCCTTACCTTTACCTCTTTAGTTCATACCCAATAAAGAGAAAAAAAAGAGCACATTTTTCATCTACACCTAATTTATTAACTTTAGTTTACGTGGGATCTAAGGCAAGTACCTTACAAAATATGAAGTTCTTCAATTTCTCGGAGCTGGGTTCTTGCTGCCGGGCAGCGCCACCGCCGGAGGAGACTACTAACGTCCACGTGGCTACCAACAGTGGCCGCCACGTGTCTTCTTCCAAGCGCAGAAGGTGTAATTCGGCGACGCATTGGCGGCCGGGCCTCCATGCCATCTCGGAAGATCATTCTACTAATCAGCAGAAGATTCAGAACAAATCTTCCAGCAAAGATGGGCCTAAATCTGGGCCTAGGCCCATTCATAAGGCTCGTGGGAGTGACACTTCTTCTCGTAATGACTCAAGGTGAAACTACTTTCTTTTCTGGATATTTATTAATACAACTCTTTTTCGGTTTATATATTTGTTTGTTTGTTTGTCTATTGTTAATAATTTTTGGAAAATATTTAATGATCTACGAAAAGAATTAGTTTTAATTTTGTGTCTTAATTATCACTTTTTGGTTCAACTAATTTAATTTTGGTTAATTATATCAGGACAAACTCTGCACCGGTGATCGTTCCAGCTTTCTCACCTACACCATTCGTCTTCTGAGTTTAATTTGTGGCTTTTTGTTTTATGTAATTGAATTTATGTTGTAATATATGTATCATATATAGGAATGAATATAAATAAATTTAGAGATGCCCAGATATATTCGTTAATTATTTCAATCTAATATTAGCTATTTAACATTAATCTTTATTGGCTCTGAAAGACTGAAGTAACTTAAAATATAATGTGTGAAGAAAGAAACTAAAAAAAATTCACTATCAATCAAATATGAATAGCCAACTTTAAGCAGTTGAGGCACGCAAACATTATTGCCTCAAATTCACGTATCCAAAAAGATGAGTCAGCTTTTATCTATGAGCACTCTTTTATGATGAATGTTAAAAGGGATTGTTGGTGTCTATCGTCCATGTAGTTTAATGTAATAATTTTTAAAGAGTACGCTAATTAATTGTAAAATGATACTTCTAAAAATTGGTAGTTTGCCAAATCTCCGTTTGCCACCTAGTACCTACTACTACTAGTCTACTATACTACTTCAGAGTTATCATAATGTCATTATTAACGATTTGAGTCATATTAAATAATAAATGTTATATAAGTTGTCACGACATATTTAGACGAATCAAATAATTATTAGTTTACACCAAATTCTGAGACATAACAAAATAATATTGTGTCTCGTCAAGCAAAAAAAGAAAGAAAAAAAAACAAAATATTGTGTCTCTGGATCATTGGCTGAATGGCTGATTAGTTTACTTAAGCATTTGGTTGAACAGGTTTTGGAACTTAGGCGTTTGGTTGGAGGTAATAAAATGGAATGGAATAGAAAGTAAATAATTTTCATTCCATTCCTTTGTTTGGTTGCATTTTAAAGTATTGGAATGGCATTGCAATGGAATGCTCTTTCCACCATTTTGGTAGAATGGTTATTCCATTTTAAAAAGGAAGGAATGATAACAAGAAAAAAAATTTAATTATTTTTTTATCAATTTTTTTTTATACATTTCAAATTTTATTCCATTGCATTCCTATTCTTATTCCCATTCTCATTTCTATTCCTATATTTTCATTCCTCCTAACCAAACGCCTCTAATTCTTTTTCTCTTCGTTTCATTTCAATGTATATAATAGCTTCTGCTTTACGAATCGTCCCTTTCATTAGGATCATGGGTAAATTTGAAAATAATGAAAACCATGACAATTCATTTTTTCATGTGATGAAAAAATATATACAAATTACTTTACTATAATATTTTATTTGGAGTTTGTTTGAAAAGCCGCTGAGAATTGGAATTAGATATAAGTGAAGATAATTATATAGTTTGGCATAATTGGAAGTAATTTCACATTAATTATATAATTAAAAGGTCTCAATTACTCTCTAATTCTAATTATATTGTGTAATTATTTGCCAAAAATAATTTTAATTATTTAATTAATATAGTAATTATTTGATATGATTTAGTTCTTCATTTTTACTTTCTTTTCTAATACATAATTTTATTTTTTGTCTTGTGTATAATGTTGTTTCATAATATTTTTTTAGCGTGGTTTTTCTTATATTATTTATAAATAAAAAAAATATATATATACAAATATATAAAATTTGATTTTTTTTTATAAATCACAAAATTGTATTACTAACTTTGAACATTTACAAAACTAAGCACCACCTTGCTCATGCGTGCAACATAAGTTTCTAACTATTTAGAGTTGCATTATCTGAGTAATTTGCGGCATAACTCCTATTAGTGTCTAGTTTATTACAACTAATTCTCAATTTTAAAATTTTGGTAGTAAAATTTCCTAAACCCATGTTCTGTTAGCACTTAACCTTTTCCATCCATTTTTACAAGTTAACTGCCATGTGGGCATGTCCATGTATACACAGAGTATTGCCCACATGGACACAATGTACACATGACATTATATTATTAACCCACCTAAAAAATATTTAAAAATAAAAATAAATTAATTTTAAAATAAAAATAATTAAATTACAAAAAAATTAAAACAATTAATTTTTTCTTTCTTCCACCATCTTTCTTTCATTTCATTTCATATTTTTTGTTCCGCCAGATTTTTTTTACTCTCATTCTTCATCAAAAATATTACCACCACCACCATCCACCTCAACCGAAACCACAATTGCCCGACACCACCAGTACCTCAACTTCTTTTTCAGATCCAAAACAACCACAACTATCGCACCTCAGGGCCGGCCCTAGGCATAGGCAGGCTAGGCCCATGCCTAGGGCCCACACTTTCCGGGGGCCCAAAATAAAAAAATAAAAAAAATTATTAGGCTTTATTTAAGTAAAATTTAAGTGTATTATAAGCAACAAATATTAATAGCTTAGTTGGTTGAGGTAGATGGCATAATGTCTAAGGTCATGGGATCAAATCTCATAATACTCATCTTTTGATTTTCAGGGCCGGCCCTGCCGCACCTCCACCACAACCCCACATTTCAAATACAAACACAATAAAAAAAAACTTAAAACAGTAAACACTTGCCACAATCTCACATCCAAATATCCCAAAAAAAAAAAAACTAATTAAAATCCACAAGAGAAAAATCTTAGACCAAAAGAGAAATTTTGAAATCCAGATCTAGGTGAGAGAGAGAGAGACAGCTTACTCGACATCAGGTCCATCACTGGAGAACGACCATCGAACCACCACGTGCGGTGCTGCCCAAATTTGACAATGATGAAATGAGTAGTGAAACGTGAGATCGAGAAGCCCATTCCAAGGAGAACACAAATCTAGAGTCTATTTGTCAATAGGAGGTAAAAAAGCCATTGGATCGGAGTGGAATATCTCAGATTCTGTGGATTTCAACGAACATTTAGATTTGATTCCAATGATCGTCAAGCTCAACTTTTAGAGGGGTTTTATTCTCCAATAGCTCATGAGCTTAACCGTACCGCTTACTGTGAGAAATAGTGTTAAAATCACGCCCAAAAATTAATTTAGAGGTTTCGGAGCCAAGACTTTGATTGGGCAGGCAAGGCTCGCATGGGTGAGGTGTTAGGCGGGGCTCGCGTGAGTGTGTCACTGGCGTGAAAAGAGATGAGAGAGAGGTCACTGGTGACCATGGAGTAGATTAAAAAAAAAAAAAGCTTGGCAGAGATGGTTCGTGCGCAAGCAGGAGAAAGAGTTTCCAAAAAAAAAAGAAAAAAAGAAAGAGGAGGGAAGGAAAGAAAAAAGAAAAAATAAATAATTTTTTTAGTAAATTTATTTATTTATTTTAAATTTTTTGTAATTTATTTTTATTTTTAAATTAATTTATTTTATTTTTAAATATTTTTTAGGTGGGCTAATAATATAATGTCATGTGTACATTGTGTCAATGTGAGCAATAGTATGTGTACACATGGACATCCTTACATGACAGTTAACTACCAAAAATAGATGAAAATGGCTAAGTGCTAATAAAACATGAGTTTAGGGGGTTTTACTACCAAAAATTTAGAATTGAAGGTTAGTTGCAATAAATTAGGCACTTATAAAGATTATGCCGCAAATTACTCTTATCCACTCCTTATCAATGAGTGCAATAATCTTTGAATCAAGGCCTACAAGTCTATTTTTAATGAATTTTTTATACAATTAACATATTTTTAACAACTCAACTCTCTGATTCCATAAATTGTTATTGTATTTATTTATTTAGCTAGTTGGCTCTTTATTTTGTAAATTTTTCATGTAAATCCTAAAGGTTGTTTGTCATTGAAATTTTTTTGGTTTGATATGTTTATCTTGTGGTCAATATTTATTCAAATTGTTTGTCCTAAAAAAATTATCCTTTCTCATTTGTGCGTTAATTGCAACATTTCTAACTCCAACAAGTGTCATCTTTCTTTTTATAAATACTTTATACCTGAGAGAAAATTGGAGTTGACACATTTATTATGACTTTAAAAAATAAAGAAATGGATAAACTTTGGTGCACACACACAACTACTCTGGAGTTACAACTGAAGTAACATTAATAGTAATTTTTGACTCTCTACTTTATATTTTTAAAATGCCTGGATGTTTTTGCTTGATTTATTTGTTTATTCAACTCGATAATTATTTTTCTCTGCTTGAATTGCTAAGAACTAGCAATAAGCTAGTTGAGAGTTGTGATTAGTGGTTAAAATACACTTTTATTTATTATAAATGATAAAATAAGTTAAGATTTAGTTGATATTTTCATGAAATTATTGTAATATATTTTATAAATGAAAATATTTAATTTTGATTCAATTTATGATTTTCTTATAGGAATTAAGTTGTATTTTTGCTGAAAGAAAGAAAAATAAGCAAAGTTGAAAAGAAAAGAAGAAAAAAATGACATTTTTGTTGAAGTCCAAAGCAACCCAACCCAAAAAGGCCAAGCCTAGCCCATGAAGCCCATCATCAATTTTCTCTCTTCCAAAGCATGTGATGCAATGATGACAAGTCTAAGTCATCTAGGTAGGGGTGTGCATAAATTGATCCAATTCAATGACAACCGACCGATCCAATTATAATCGACCGTCAAACATTAGATATCAAATTGTGATCAGATCAGATCGTATGTTATTTTTTATTACCCAATTGGATCGGATCGGATGTTGGATGGGGTGTCCAAAAATCTAATACATCCAACATCCAATCGAATTAATTAATATTTTCATTTAGTTTGAATGAATAATTAAATTTTATATTGTTATACGTAAAATATATATGTATATATAAAAATTAATATTAAAATTTTACTCTTTTTTTCTTGAATTGGATGGATCCAATCCAATCCAATACATACTAGACCTAAAATATTGGATGGATCCGATCCGATCCAAAAAATACTATGTCTAAAAAATTAAATAAACTCAAATTAAACTAATAAATATATATGAAATACATCCAACGGATAGAACCAATCCAATCCAATAGATGTTGGATCGATTGGATGACTGAAATTAATTGGATCGGATCGGATGGTAAAATCTAACATCCAATATATAATTTGATCGGATCTGGATATGCCTAAAAACATTAGATGTGGTCCAATGAACACTCCTATAGGTCATCATCAACTCTATTTTTCTCTTTCACACTCAATCTTCATCTAAATATTAGAAGACAAAATAGCAATAATAACATAAATAATATTAATTTTTTTAAAATTTCAAATGTCAAATTTAATATTAATATTTATTTTATAATCCAAAACTTTCTTTTATTTATTTTTAGTCTTTTTATGACTCTAACAATAGGAGCTCATTTTAGTAGTGAGAGGGTAATTTTTAGAGTGAAAAAATTATAGCAAAATCTCTCTTCATTTTTTTTTCTCATATTTCTTTCTAGAATTTTTATGAGAATGCTGAGTATAATGGCCTAATATTCCTTTGAATGTTAGGGATGATTGCATATGCAAAGTGAGGTTATTTTATATCTTCGATTCACTTGTTGTAATATTTATTTGAGTAATGCAAGTTTTCATTCCATTTTTATTTTTATGTTCTTCGTCCATCTATATTACTATATATGATATTGTAGTCATACTTTTTATATATTTTTATTTAGTGATTATATTAATGGTAGTATTGCCCATGTTCTATCTATCATATTCATTTTTATTTACTCTTTGTTAAACATATAAGTTTAGTTATGCTCTTCTTATGTGTCTAAAAATTAACAGAAAAAAAAGTAATATTAATATTCATTTCCTTCACTATCACCACCATCTCTATCTCTATCTCTTTGTTATATTATTTTTACTATATGATTAGTCATGCTCTTTCTATGTGTTACTATTTAGTAAAAATAATATTGATGTTTAGTTTTGTGTTTAATCTTTTATTGTATTATTGCTTGATGTATAATGTCATTCTTAGGTTCTACGTAAAATTAAATCATTTCTTTTAAGAACTTGTATACTCAAAATATAATGATTTTTAATGTTACATTATTTATGTCAACTTTATGAATTAAATGTACAAACTAGTTAAACAAGCATATGGATGATTCTTGAAGTCTTTCTCTCTTTTACTATTGATTACACTTTTATTTGCTTTATTTTAATATTAATTACCAAAATAAAAATCTTCAAACTCATTTGGTTACTTATTTGTTACTTCTTATTAATATTTTGTGTTTATTTTTCTACTAACGTTTTTATTCATAATCACCTTCTTGTGGAATCGGCCGCCCGATATATACTACAACCACCGCTAGTAGAAGTCATATTTGGGCATTAAATATTGTAAGACTTATTAATATCCTAACCACGTAAAAATCTTTATCTATTTTATATTTACTTATTTTCTTTAAGCTCAATCTATTTCTTAATTGATTTTTGAAAAAATTCGGTAAACACTACTAATATGTTGGCCACAAAGCATGATTTATTACGAGTATTTTTTACCATGCTTGATCATTTAAAAAATGAGGTATTCTTTAAATGCTTCATCATGGTGGGGTTAAATTCTATAGACATGCATTATTTTATTTTTTTTTGGTCATAGACAAGAATTCAATATTTTTTTTTATTATGTTTCGGATTTTTGGACAAATAGAAAGTTATTTTATTTTCATGGAATTGTTAGACATTATTTTTCTTTTAATGAATTTCTCTATTTCTATTAATTTTATATAAAGGTATTTTTGTAACTTGTAATTTTTTATTTCTATTTTTTTTTTTTTATGAAATGTCAACTTCATTAAATTAACTCTCTGAGTACAAAATATTTAGCATAGAAACTGGAGCATTAGACACAGAAATAAGACGACCAGAGAGAGACCGTGACATCCAAGCAACAGCATGTGCTAGGTGTTTTGTTAATTGTTCAACAAAACGGATTTTAACAAAAGGCAAAGAAAGCATAAGTGAAATACAATCTTGAACCAAATTCCCAAAAACATAAAAGAGAGGTGAGCGGCTCCGTATGGCTTGGATAGAAAATACATGACCTATACCTTAGGTATCTTAGGGGTTAGGTGGATATAGTTTTTTATCCCTTCTTGATTGATGTGATCTCTCATAAAGTAGTCGTTACTAGCCTTATTAATCATAGTGTAATAGTTGTATAAGAGGGGTTACGCCGTCAGAATTATTGCTTATGGCAGTTCCAATACGTTTTTTCCCATACGGCATTAAATGAGAGGTGACTGTTCGAATAAGGTCCTGTTCCTCCTGGAGATCCCTTGGCGTTCCCCTGGTCTCCGGGAGTACGTGGAGCCTTTACCTCTCCTCCGGGAGGGTACATTCTTGTTTGACACTCCTGAAGCTAAGAGACTTAGTCGATTGATCCAAGAGTCACACCTCTTGGATCCACGTGTCGTTGCCACATTGGTCCACGTATTTTGGGCAAAATTAAGGGCAACAACCACAAAATCAATTCAAATCCCAAAATTAAGTTATTATACAGAAAACAAAGGGATAATTTCACAAATACACAAAAATAACAAAAATACGGTTTCACGGAATTTTAAATATTTTTACGAATTTTTTGATTTTATTTACAAAAAATACGGTCTTTTTATATTGTATTCATGTTAATTTGTTGTTGATTTTTGTTATATGTATGTTATTTTTTATTATTGTTTTGATGTTATTTAGATGTTATTTTCATGTTACTTTTATGTAGTTTTCTTGTTTTTTCGTATTGTTTTTACGGAAAACCGTAAAAATGTAAAAGAAAATTCATTAAATGTAAAAATGTAAATGCATTGTGTAATTATCCTAAAAACAAATTTGTACACCCAGCGAAACATTCGATGTCTTTGGGTCATCCATCCTAGCCACCCACTCCCGGCATGTGTCATGTGTGCAAAAATAATAAAAATTTATAGCCTATCTTTTAAATTGTAATAAGGTTTTTCTTTTATGAGAATTAACGCTTGATACTAAGTAGAGTAATATGTTGTAACATTTACCCGTAAACAAAGTATATTATAGTAGTAGGAGCAATTTGCGGTGAAATTTTTAATTTTTATACATTAACTCTCTTTTTTTTGTGGCAAAACTTCTTTATATTTTAATTTTTATACGAGTAATTTGCGGCAAAAATACATAAGTTTTCTCCCGAGTAGCAGATAAATACCTAAGTCGTATTTTTGGCGGTAAAAATACCTTCCGTCACACTTCTGGAATTTCCGTAGGTACCTCTCTGTTATGTGCCAGATTAGTATCCATGTGTCACTCATTCATTGGTCCATGTCATTAACTTTTTATTTTTTATTTAAAAAATCTATAAATTCATTTAAAATCTAATAAAAGAAAAAAAAGATATTTAGAAATTCATATTTTAACTAATTAAAATTAAAATTCATCAATTAAATTTTTAAATTTCTAATTAACCCCTGATTAAACATATTAGATTAACAATGTGTTAACATAAACGTACAATTAATAAAATCCCACAAAAATATGGGTATGAACAATGAACAAGAACATACATAATTAAAACATAGATTAAAATTCATATTCATCTTCAAACTCTAACAATCACATACATAATTAATACTTTATTTGCAGTTTTCAAAAATCTCAAAAAAATGATATATTTTCCCAGAAATCTCTCTCTCTCTCTCTCTCTCTCTCTCTCTCTCTCTCTCTCTCTCTCTCTCTCTCTCTCTCTCTCTCTTATCTGAATCTAAAGAACCCCAAAACAAGGCAGCAACAACAACAAAAACGTTCCAAAACCAGAAGAGAACCTAGAAAAAAACTAGGACATACAAATCCAGAAATCTCAAAAAATAGTTTTTTTGCTTATTCTTTTTCCTGCATTTTTCCAATAGCCAAACATATTTACAAGATGAAAATAAATTGGAAGGAGAGATTTCTACTGGCCTCGAGTTGCTTTTATCAGATCTCGTCCTCCGTCGTCGGTGCTCCGCCGATCTCTTGAAGTCCTCCAACTCTTCACCTACTTTTTCATCTTCATCTTCTTCAACCCTTCGCCAGTGGCCAAACCTCGATCCCAACTCCTTCAAGTCTGTCGTTTATGGCTAGAACATGTCATCTTCCTCGCTGGATCAAATCTAAGGCCTCCTTCATCTTTCCCTTTCTTTATTTTACTCGATCTCTCTCTCCTCTCAATCTCAGATCTGTTTCAATCTCTTACCCTCTATCTCCTCTCAATCTCTCTCTCTCTCTCTCTCTCTCTCTCTCTCTCTCTCTCTCTCTCTCTCTCTCTCTCTCTGTATTTTCTCGATCTCCCTCTCTCTCTCCTCTCAATCTCAATCGTTCTTGGTTGGTCACATGCACTCTCTCTCTCTTTTCTCGATCTCTCTCTCCCAAATCCATCGTATTCTTTTTTTTTTTTGAAAACCAATCCTATATTCAATCTATTTCCTCTCTTTCCTCTCTGATTTAGAGGTTAGTTTTTTAAAAAAATTTAATTCAATAAAAATACTTAAGTTCTATGTGTATTTTAATTTTGTAATTTTTTTAATTTAAAAAATAAGTTTTATTTTTATTTTTTTTATACATTTTAAATATATATTTTTTATTTTTAAAATATTTTTTATTTTTAAATTATTTTTAAATAAGTTTTAATAAATTTTAAAATGAAAAATAAAAATTAATGATGTGGACTAATAAAAGGATGATACGTGGACACTTACCTGGAAGAAAACAGAGAGGTACCTACGGAAGTTCCAAAAGTATGACGGAAGGTATTTTTACCGCCAAAAGTACGACTTAGGTATTTATCTGCTACTCAGGGATAAAACTTAGATATTTTTGCCGCAAATTACTCTTTTTATACACTTAACCTACTTATTTTTTTTTAGTGGCAAAACCCTCTTATGTTTTAATTTTTATACACTTAATCTCCTTATGTTTTTTTAGTGGTAAAACCCTCTTATGTTTATTTTTCTTTGTAAATTTGACACGTCAGTTAAATATTACCGTTAAATATCAACTGGACGACCACTGTATATACTTGTGTATATGTAACAGTAAAACTTTAAAGTCAATACAATAGTAACCCAATTAATATTTAATGGTAAATTTGCAAAGAAAATTAAACTTAAGAGAGTTTTGCCACCAAAAAACGATAAGAAAGTTAAGTATACAAAAATTAAAATATAAATAGATTTTGCCACTAAAAAAAATAAAAAAAATTAAGTATATAAAAATTAAAACATAAGCGGGTTTCACCGCAAATTGCTCTAGTATTAAATAACCTTCGTTTAATAGTTCTTTGCAAGAAAGAAAAAAAATCACAACAAACCAAAAATGTTAAGTACATGTTTGTGATGTTGATTGCAAAAGTTTATCCAAACCATTTACAACAAACATTTACGGAAACGAAAGGGACTAAACGGGGACTAAACGAGAACAAGGGGGATCCACCGAAGAAGATCCTTCTCCTTCCCTTTTTTCTGAAGAAAAGGAGGATCCAGAAAAAATCGATGAAACGGAAGACATATGAGTGAATGGAAAGGAAAAAACAATTGAGCAACATTACCTACTGATAAATCCCTAATTTTAGGTTTTTTTTAAATCGATTACCTTTTTATTTATTATTTTTTTGAAATAAAATAAATAAATTATGACGTGTGTATCTAGGAAATAGTCACTTCAGAGTGAATTTCCACGTGTTTCACTCTCTTTATTTCATGTTATTTATATTTTAATGAGTAATTTGTGACATAAATATCTAACTTTAACTCTTAGTTGTAAATAAATATCTAAATTTAATTTTTGACGGTAATAATATCTAAGTTATATTTCTGGAACTCTATAGTACCTGACCATTAAATATTAATTTATTATCCACGTGTCATTTTCTTATTGGTATATTTAAACTATTTTTTAAAAAAATAAAAATTTAATGACTTGAACCAATCAGGGATTGCCACGAGGCAATTTACTTAATATTTAACAGACATGTACATACAAAAGTTTCAAAATTATAAATTTAGGTATTTATTTGCAACTGCAAATTAAACTTACGTATTTATACTACAAATTACTCTTTTTTAATTTGTTTAATTTTTATTTTACAAATAATTATAACAAAAATTTATATAATTTAATTTTTACATCTTATTATAATTATAGTACAAGTTGCAAAATATATATTTTATTATTATATTGGAGATAGAATAGTAAGAAACAAGTATTAAAGTAGATATTGTAGTTTGTTTGAACACTCCTTTCTATAATCTAAATTATTTTGAATTTCTTAAAATTTTGCAGAATATTTTTAACAACTATTATATACACGACCAATGAAAAAAAATTAGAAGGGGGTACATCAATACATTCTTTTTAGGGAGTGCACCATAGAATAGCTTCCTGCGATATATATTATTAAATTTTTAACCTGTAATCATTTTAAAAAAACTAAGAGAAAATTTGTAATACTATGAACGGGTATTGTAGTAAAAAATGTGTTGTCATTTAATAGATACAAGACAAAATAAACTTCTATAAAGAGAAAAGTTTAAAAATATTAATATTATTGTAATTTTATAATTTTATTATCGCTACCGAGATTTTTAAAACTGTGACTGAACTTGAGAATTTTAAACGGTCTGTATTGACCAATCGCAAAGTAACATGTCTAGAGATACTATGCACTGGTGTCTAATAGCAATTAATACTCTAGACACCATTACCACACACTCAAAAAAAAAATAAAAATACCATTAACACACTTTATTTCAAAATAATAATAATAATAATAATAATAGTTTATGTGTTATTAAAAAGTGTGTTGTCATTTAATAGATACAAAACAAGATAAACTTCTATAAAGAGAGAAGTTCAAAATATTAGTATTATTGTAATTTTATAATTTTATTAGGGGTAAAATTTGTATAGTCAATATAGATACCATTACCACATAGTAGCATTCAAGTAATGTCCTTTGATTTCCTCTGTTTCAACCTATGATTTATAAATTACTTCTGTACAAAATAAGAAAGGGTCTCTCCAACGCATAAATGGTTGAGAATTTAGGTTCTCATCATTTTTGGTAAAATCAAGTCCACCGCGAAGACATTCATAAATTGCTCTACCGTAATTCTTAGCAGATAACCCCAATATAAATATATTAGTTAAAAAATAAAAAGTCAATATGTATTTGCAAAAAACACTAATTTTATACTACAATATTACTTTAAAATTTACAATATTACTATTTATTATATCCAATCCAATGTATTATTATATTTCGTTAATATAATAATCTTGTTTATGATAAAACAAAAATAAATTTATAAATATAAATATTTATCCATTTTTATCTTTAGTTTTCCATTAGCAATTAATAAAGTGAGAATACGTTTTATTTGTTTAGTTATTTATCAAAAAAATTTAGTGAAATAAGTTAATAAAACACAACTTACAGTCAATGTTAGCATATAAATTTGTAAATAAACATAACAATAACATAAAAGATAAAATAGAAAAGATAAAATCTATTTATTTATGCATTCTTCAATATAATTATAGTAGATATATAATAAAAGTAAAATTATCAATTAAATTATAGACACCAACACCACACGTTTATAATAGTAAGATATATATATGATAAACAAAAATTAAAAACGATTTTTTTTACTTTTCGCACTTATAATACTATGAATGGTATAAAAAATTATGCTCACAGTCACGTATCTAATTACAATAATAACATCATTAAGATTTCCTCAAATAAATAAATGTGACATCATTAAGATTTCCTCAAATAAATAAATAAATATGATTGTTAATGCAATTTGAAGTCTCCTAGTCCTAATTACCATGACACTTTACACACAACTAGTCAACTACATTAACACTTCATCAGCTTATATGTTTTTGAGACTTTTGGGCCATTATATTTTGGGCTTGTGTTGCACAATTGTATTGTTATTAAATCTTCTTAGATTATGAGTGTGAAGTTTACAATGATATACATTTTCTTTATCTAATTTATAATAATGTTATTACTATTGCTGATTTAAATTTGATATTTTTTAGTTTTTTATTTTATTTTTCTGCATTTTTAAAAGTAATTTTTTAGTTACTAATAATGTTAATAAGAAACCAATTAGTTACCTTTATATAATTTTTATATCATATAATGATACATTTTAGTTACCTTTAAAATTTATTTATATACATCTTACTAATTAGTTAGTTATTTTTAAATTATTATATGGTAAATTATAATTTAAAATACATTTAGGTAATCTTAAAAATTATTTTCGAAACTAACAAGTTCTCGTACTATAACAAGTTATTATTTTTATGTACCAATTATTTTATATACCTTTTTATTATTTTAAAAGTTAATTAATAATCATACAATATAATATAATTCAATTAACAAAATTCTAAAATGAAAGTTAATTAAGATTTAAAAAAAATTATAAAAGAGTAACTAATTACTATATTAGTAACCAAATGGTTTCTAGCTAAGTAAAAAAAAACAATTTTTTTTTTCTAGAAATAGCAAAAAAACATATACTTCCCATATTTTAAAATGTTCACATTAAATGGTAGATTACAATAGTATTCTTTTTAGGCTCATCTAAGTAATGATGTGAGCGAGTCTTACTTTAATTTTTTCTCTCTCTCAGGTTAGGGTTTCTCTTCTTCTTCTTTTTCTTTTCACACTTTAGGTTTTGGGCTTGGGCGCCGCCGGCCGATTCTGGCTGGTGGCGCTTGGGGCCTTTGCTCCTTGGAGTGATGAGCGTCTGCCCTCTCTCTCTTTCCTTGAGATCGAGGCTACGTTGCTTGTGTCTTCAAGCTTGTGGTCGCCAACCACGGTGGATGACAGCCTCTGCTGAGGTCTCTCAAGTCCGAGGTTGGTGGTCGTGGGTAGCTCCGGTCTCTTGGCTAGATGGAAGGCGACAGTGGTGGGTTTCTTTGGGCTTTCTCCCTTCCAATTTTGGGGACGGCAAGATGCGGTGGTCCTACTTAGGCGAAAACTTAGACTTTGGAGAGTTGTTCCTCTTTCCCTTTTATCAGATCTTTGTGTTCATTGGTTTTCTTTTCAGGCGACCTGGCTCTGGTGCACAATGGCTCGTGGTTAGCTTTCAGAGTATTGTTGATGTAGAGGAGGGGACTTGGGTTTTACCCAAAGAGATGTGCTTCCCTTGTCCTAGCGCCTCACCGTTCAGAACCCCTTTGGATGGCAGAGTGTGGACTGGTTTTTTTGGAAGATGGCAGCGTTCCTATGCCTTTGGTCTGCTTGTCTTGGACCCTCGTGTGACCTCCTTTGCGTTAGGGGAAAGTCTTTTGAAGTCATTTTATGTTTTGTTTTGATTTGGTTTGTTCATCTTATTTTGTTTAGTTTTGTCGGTGCTATGCACCCTATGTCCTGTGTGGTGTTGTCCTCTGTGGCATTGGCTTTAGGCCAGTTTTTGGGGTTTTGTCCCCTTCGATGCTCCTGCGTGAGCCAAGAGCTTATTGCTCTTTTCGTTATCGGCGTGGTTGGCTGGCATTTGAGTCATATCCTAGTGAGAGTTGTGCAGATCCTCCACCAAACTTGTAGGGCTTCGACCTTTGTTTAACCATATTGAAGTTCCCCCTTTCAAAAAAAAAAAGTAATGATGTGACCAAATATTATTTTTAAAGTTTGAGAGAAGAGATAGAAATAAGAATAAGAAAAAGAGAGTAGAGTAAGAGAAAGAAAAAAAGGAAGAGAGAGAAGTAGAAATAAGGGTCTTGAAACAACACCCAAATAAATAAAAACATTATTAATATTTAACCAAGTTATTTTTAACAATTATATCAAAAATAATATGTGAAGTGTAAAATTCCCATTATCAAAAGAGATTTTTACATAAATATATGTTTTTTATTTATTTTTATTTTTACGTGTACTACTTTATTTTATTTTTTTAACATTCATTATCATCCTAAGAATTCCATCAAGGGGCAGGCTCTAGCAGATTTTATTGCAGAGTGTATTGGAATAAATGACGATTCGGACGAGCTAATTCTTGAACTGCAGCTTTGGAAAGTCTATGTTGACAGAGCATCAAATGAAAAGGTATCGGAGTGGGGATAATCTTAATTTCCCCGCAAGGACATCAACTCCAAAGCGCTCTTCACTTTGAATTCACAACCTCCAGCAATGAAGTAGAGCATGAAGCAATGATTGTCTGCCCGCCATTAACAAAGGAAGTGGGGGCCCAGAATATTAAAATACATAGTGATTCCTAACTCATTGTGAATCAGATTTCCAGAGAGTACCATGCCAAAGGCGAACAAATGGTTGCTTTACACCTTTGTAGGATGAGACATATAATACTTAGCACATTTATTCAAACATTGATTTATTCTTACTTGCTGAGCCTAATACTAATACTAGTAAAGTTACTAGTATTCAGATAGGTTATCTTCAATTGTGAACCATTTTAGATAGTTTTAGTCTCATCCATTTAGAGATCTTCTTTACTAGATCTCTAGTTAGTGGCTTTGTAAATGGATCCAATAACTTTTCACTTGATCTCACATAGGATATTGAAATGACTCCTCTTCGAATCAACTCACTCACATATCCATGTTTAAGACTAATACCCATTATATACTCTACTATACGCTCCGATAATTGTTGCTTGTCTATCACAATATATCAAAATTGTAAATACATTCTCTTTGATAATTGGTATCTCAACAAAAAGACCTCTTAACCATTCAACTTCCTTTCTAGTGGCAGCTACAGCTATGAACTCTGCTTCTATTGTGGTTTGTTTCTTGGACCCCCAACAAATCAACCTTCCACCAAGGGTAAATACCCAACTCGTTGTGGAAAAATTATCCCCAATGTTGGCTATCCAACTTGCATCAGTGTACCCTTCCAAAATTGAAGAAAATTTGGAGTAATGAAAGCATAGGTTTTTTGGTTTTCTTTAGATAACCTAAAACTCTCCATATTTTAGGTAGTTTTAGTCTTATCCCTTGACCAAAGTGGATTTTAACCCTAGGCACCTTATGGGGCTTTCTTTCCTGGAGATTCAGTCAGAATGGGTACTTTAGAACTTTTACACGTTCTTAAGTATAAAACCAAGGGAAATTTGAATTTATTATATGCATACATTTGGTGTGAATTAAATTTTTAAACACAACCTTACTAAAATTAAAAAAGGGGACTTCTATTTGCACCCCATAAAATTATAAATACACCCTATTAGTAAAAAAAAATATAAATTTAAATAATTTTTAAAAATTACTCTTAATACTTTTTTAAAAAAATTTTCCTCACATTATTTTATGTTAATTTTAACACTTATTTTGGTTTCATTTTCATAATTTTTTCTAACTCATACATATATTTTTTTTATTTTTTTCTAAAAAAATTTCATATAATTTTTTATTTTAATTTTTTTGTCATAATATTTAAAATATAATTTAATTTTGTTTGATAGGTATATTTTTGAAGAATATAAATTGAAAGAAAAAAGTTAAAAATACTTAGTACAATTAAAGATATAAATTTTATATAAAATAAAAACTATTAAAATAGGGTGCACTTAGAAATTTTTGGGGTGTAAATAAAACTTCCCATTAAAAAAATAGGCACACTTTATATTCATACCCATTATACCCTTCTCTCTTCTCTTCTATACTGATAGTGATCCAATGGGGGTCCGATGGTGGCCCGATGCTACTCATTTTTTTTTTTGTTTTTGTACATAAAATAAGTAGCATCAGGTGACCATTGGACCACCATTAGACCACTATCGGGCCACCATCAGACCATATCTACATTTATAGTGTTAAGCTCCATTCATTAAGCTCGTTAGGAAGGCATCGGGCCACCATCGGACCCCATCGAACCATATCATCAGGCTACCATCGGACCTTCGTCTTCAATCTTTACTCATTTTAACAATAGGAAGGTATCAGACCACTATCGGACTAGACAAAAAAACTAATTTTTTGCCCAAAACTCATATCTGGCCATTTTCGATCCTAAATCTAACATCTACTCACAAATAACAAACATTAATAATACAATTTATTAATTTGACAACATTGTCGATGGTGAAGTCGTTGGCTCCGTAGTGGTCATTGGGTCCGTGGGTCCTTGGGTCTTTGGTCATGGTGGTCGTGGAGAGAAGGGACCAATGTTGTGGGTGGTGGGTTGTGGGTCGATTGTGTGCTCCTCCGTGTGCGTGTTTACACAGAGAGAGGGGGCTCTTCAAATGAGAGGGGTAGAATGGAGTTTTAGGAAAAATGATATTTCTACCAATATTAAATAGTTTAGGTTTAGAAAAAAAATTTAGTTTGAATAATTAGTCAAATTTTCCTTTTACTAACTAGAAATTTTATTTACACTTTAAATTTTTTTAAAGATATCCTATTTTAATAATTTTTATTTTATATAAAAATTTATATATTAATTGTACCAAATGTTTTAATTTTTTTTTTAATTTATATTTTTAAAAATATATCTATCAAATGAAAATAAATTATATTTTAATTATTATGAAAAAAATTAAAATAAAAAATTATATGATTTTTTTAAAAATAAAAATATATACATACATGAAAAAATTATAAAAATAAAAGTAAAATAATTATTAAAAAATTAGAATTTTTTTTTTAAAAAATATTAAAAATAATTTTTAAAAATTGTTTAAATTTATATTTATTTTAATAATAAAGTGTATTTATCAAATCGAAATTCCCTTAGCATACGACTCGCTGTTTCTGATAGGTAACGCAGAGGCAAAGGGCAAATTTAGGAAACAATATATATTTCTTTTTCTTTTAAGGGGAAACAATTTTTTTTTTTTTTTTAATATAGATAGAAATAAATAAAATAGAAGGTTTCGACTTTCAGACCGGGAACACAACGAGAGAGCGAAACCAAAAAAAAAAAAAAGAAAAAAAAAGAGAGAAGATATTAGAGCAGAGTGCGTGAGAGAGAAAGAGGAAAAGTTTAAAGAATTGGAGAGAGATTGTATTTCTGAAAAGGGAAAATCTTGATTTTCTACCATTAATTTCAACAGGTTTCTTGATCTGTTTACGCGAAATCTGTTTCTTTCGCATGTTCTTAGGTTCGTAGCTGGATTCTCACGCCGATCTCTTCGTTTAGTTCTTCAATTTTTCTCAGTAATTTCCTCTGTCTTGGGCTTTTGTTGATTTTAAATTTTTATGGGGATGACTTTGATTTGCTGAGCTTCTCGCTTCTGAAGTTTTGTGTGTTTGTTCGTGTATGGAATAGTATGTTCTGTGCGTGTGTGTGTATTTTTTGCTGAAACCCTACATTGGGCCTGTGCTGATGTTTTCTCTGTTGAATTTGTGGAAACTAGGGTTTTGAATTGGAGCGGAGGATTCAAGAGGGATAGAGTGTCAAGCGAATCGCAGCATGAGCATCAATAGCCCCGGCGAAGAAGAGAATTAGGGTTTTCGAATTCGCTAAAAGTTGGGCTGTGATTTCCATGGGCGATGGAGGCGTGGCATGCATGTCTTTGCAGCAAAACAACATCATGGACAGGTTTGCGATTCCGGAGAAAACTGTGCTTTGCGGAAGCAAGAACGCTAATAACAATGGCTTCAGTTCCAAGTCGCTCAAAAATAAGAGAATGAAGGCAAAAAAAGAGGCTTTTGCTCGGAACGGGGAGTCTGAGAAAGGTGAAGTGATATTGAATAAAGGTGGTAAGGTTAGTTTTGTCAAGGAAGTTGAGAATGGTGATAGTGAGGATAAAAGAGATGAGGTAGAGGAGGGTGAATTGGGTACTTTGAAGTGGCCCAAGGGGGAAGTGGAGAATGGGGAATTTGTGCCAGAAAAGTTTCGTAGAAGTGAAATTGAGAAGGGTGAGATAGTTGATGAGAAGTGGAGGAAAAGTGAGTTGGAGACTGGGGAGTTCATCCCAGGGAAGTGGCGAAGAGGGGATGTGGAGAAGGCTGAGATAGTTTCAGATAAGAACAGAAAAGTTGACGTTGAATTTTCTTCGTGGAGGGCTCCAAGGGATGAAATTGAGAAAGGAGAGTTCATTCCAGATAGATGGCAAAAAGGTGAATATCCCAGAGATGACTACGGTTATAGTAAAATGCGCAGGTACGATCCAGGTAAGGACAAAGTATGGAAATTTGAACGTGACCGCACTCCGCCTTCTGGGAAGTATTCAAATTTTTGTGATGATTCTTTTAGAAGGAAGGAGTTTAATAGAAGTGGGAATCAGCATGGCAAGAGTACTAATCCTAGGTGGGAATGTGGTCAGGAAAGGATTATGAGGATTAGCTCAAAAATTGTTGACGATGAAAGTTATAAAAAGGAATTCAGCAACGGTAAGAATCATGGGAGAGACTACTCTACTGGGAATCGGTTGAAGCGTTATGGTGTTGAACCAGATATTGGTGAACGTAAACATTACGGAGATTATGGGGATTACGCTGGTTCAAAAAGTCGGAGACTTTGTGATGACAGTACTCGTGCTGTCCCTGCAGAACACTATACACGTCATTCTGTGGAAAGGTCATACAGAAATTCTTCTTCTTCTTCCACCAGAATTTCAACTGACAAGTACTCTGCCAGGCATTATGATTCTACATTGCCTGCCAGAGCTGTCCCTGTTTTTGACAGGCATGGACGAAGTCCAGGCCATTTGGAGCGCTCCCCACGTGACAGGAACCGTTATTATGATCACCGGGACAGGAGTCCTGTTCGTCGAGAAAGGTCACCTTATGGTCGGGAGCGGTCTCCATATGGTCGTGAGAGATCCCCATATGATCGTAATCGTCAGTATGATCACAAAAATCAGAGTCTTTCCCCACAAGATCGAGCTAGACATCATGACCGAAGGGATAGAACTCCAAACTTTATGGAGCGGTCCCCGCATGATCGGAGCAGACAGAATAACCATAGAGAAATAGTTAGGAAAATTGGACCAAGTGACAAGCGGAACTCTCAGTATGTTACCAAAGGGCAAGAAGATAAACCAGTCCAGAAAGAACCTGTTGGGAAAGACTCACATTCTTCAGCTAAGGAATCTCAAGATAAAAGTAACAATGCTCTCAATATTAGTGGTTCCACGGAAGCAAGTGCCAAATGCGAGACTCACAAAGAGGAGCCTCAAAGTCCAGTTATAAATTGCCAAGAAAGTTCTGATATAGTTGGAGTTTCTCTGGAAGAGATGCCTTCTATGGAAGAAGACATGGATATCTGTGATACACCGCCACATGTCCCAGTCGTTTCTGACGTATCTACTGGGAAATGGTTTTACCTTGATTACTATGGTGTTGAGCACGGACCTTCAAAATTATGTGATCTTAAGGCATTGGTGGAAGAAGGAGCTCTGCTGTCCGATCACATGGTGAAGCATATAGATGGTGATAGGTGGGTGACAGTTGAAAATGCTGTTTCACCTTTGGTTACTGTGAATTTCACATCCATTATGTCGGACTCTATAACTCAATTGGCGAGCCCTCCAGAAGCTCCGGGTAATTTATTAGCTGATACTGGGGATACTGGGCAATATGGTGCTCAGACTACTGAAGAAAGAACAAATGATAGTGAAGCACTTTCTGAGCCTCTTCAAGATCTCCGCATCGATGAAAGGGTCGGGGCTCTGTTTGATGGCTTTACAGTTATTCCTGGAAAAGAATTGGAAGCTGTTGGAGGTACTCTCTCTCTGTTTCCTTTTTTTTCTTCTTTAAAAGAAAATCTGGGAACTATTTTTTTTTCTTTTCTTTTATGTAACGTGTTTTTGTATTCCTTAAGTTTTTTCTCACTTTGCCCATGTATTTTTTTCTTGGGTAATTTATTATCTTGCAGAAGTTCTACAAATGACTTTTGAGCATGCGCTGTGGGAGGAATGGGGAAAATCTGAAGGTAAAAGTTTATTTAAGTTGTACATATAATATACACGCTCACAGTAACTAGCATTTATAGATCTCCTTTCATTATCACTAGATGATCCTTAAGATATATACATATATATATTTATATATTTGTTGGTTAACAATGTTGTTCGAGATAATTTAATGCTTTTTACTGATAACTCTTTTTTATTGTTATAATATTGCCTGATAAATGCTTGTTTGTTGTATAATTATTACTTTTCTTACTGTATTGAGTCTATTGACAGACTGTTTATTTCTACAATTCTTGCTTCCGCATTTGGGTCTAGGTGGTACCATAAGTTTTTTCATTTTTTTTGTCCTAGCAAAGCTGTATGATTTATAATATCACATTGCATTTTTGGTAGTTGGGATAAGAGCCGTAGAAATTGATTAATTAAAATTTTCATACTTACCGTAATGAAAATTTCTATATATTATATGTATATTTATATTTATGTTATTGTTACTACATTTTGAGCCAAAAAGGAAGGGTTTAGATTGCACATATCTTATGCATAACTAGGGTTGTGCAGTTTTACTTTTAAATTCTTGTCTGAATAAGTTATAAATATTTTCAAAACATAAAATTCAACATAGTACTATGTAATAAAAACCTTTTCAATTTATTACTCAACTATCTTTAAGTTATCATTTTTCTTTAGTCTGCACCTACACTAAGAATTTTCATGCATTGGACGTTCCTGGATATGTGCAGGTTTCATTTTGCATGCTGGCCAGATCAATGAAAGGGATGAACAGAGAAATGATGAACCATCAACACATTCTGACATCCAATTAGTAGAAGGTGCAGAATCTAGGTTCATTGTACCCTTAGACAAGGAATATGGTTTTGATTGTGGTGACTCTGGTGATTGGTTTTCTGGTAGATGGTCATGCAAGGGTGGTGACTGGAAGAGGAATGATGAAGCTGCCCAAGATAAATCTAATAGAAAGAAACTCGTTCTCAATGATGGTTTCCCACTATGCCTTATGGCCAAGTCTGGGTATGAGGATCCTCGATGGCATCGGAAAGATGACCTGTATTGTCCATCCCAGGGAAGAAGGCTTGATTTACCACTTTGGGCCTTTTCAACCACAGATGAGAGGAGTGATTGCAGCAGGACCACCCAAAGTAAGCTTCTTATAGTTAGAGGAGTAAAAGGAACTATGCTTCCCGTCATTAGGATAAATACATGTGTTGTTAAAGACCATGGTTCTTTTGTTTCTGAGCCTCGCAATAAAGTTCGAGTTAAGGATCGATATTCTTCAAGGTCTGCTCGGTCACATTCTGCAAGTAGTGATGGCAAAAGATCTTCTGCAGAAGGTGATATTCAATCAAAAAGTGTTAGTGAGCATGGTTTTCAGGGCTCTTGGAGAAACACTTCATCTATTAATACCCCAAAGGACCGTATTTGCACATTTGATGACTTACAGTTGCATTTGGGTGAATGGTACTATCTTGATGGTGCTGGACATGAGCGGGGACCTTCATCATTTTCAGAGCTTCAGGCTTTGGTAGATCAAGGAAGTATCCAAAAACATAGCAGTGTTTTCCGTAAGTTCGATAGAACTTGGGTTCCAGTTGCCCATTCTGCCGAGACTTCTGAACAGATAGTTAAGGCTCAACATGGGAACACTACAACATCTGGTGATTCTTTAGAACCTCTTTCACAATTTCAGGGTATTTCACATGGCGAATCTAATGCGAAGCCAAATATGTTCCACAACCTACATCCTCAGTTTATTGGTTATACCCGTGGAAAGCTACATGAACTAGTGATGAAATCGTACAAGAGCCGGGAGTTTGCAGCAGCTATTAATGAAGTTTTAGACCCATGGATTAATGCGAAACAGCCCAAAAAAGAGATGGATAAGCATGTTAATTGGAAAGCAGGTACAGTAGTTTCCTTAAATGTGGAAGCACTGCTTTTCATTACAAATATTTTTGAGTTATTTTAATTTTGTCATTTTCATCTTGATTTTGATTTACTTTTGTTGTGTGTTATTTTGTATTCAACCCCCCATAGCCTCTTATGTTTCATGTAAAATAGTTTTTCAGGTCCTGTATTTTGCATCTAACACGTTCTTAAATATTTATATTTAAATCTTGTACTGTGATCAGACATCTTATCAGTTTATTGCAAACCCTATGACTATTAATGGTGTAGATTTTTGCCTTCCATTTGGTTAGCTTCTAACTTTTGTAATCAATGTTATCGTTTTCTCTTTTGTCTCTTTTGTTAAAATATAAATATCTTGTTTTTGCATTTATCCATGTTGTTATGTGCATCCAGATTTAGTATAGTACTCATTATGAAGTTGCAATTTATTGATTTATTCATCTCTTTGCTGAAGTAGGGGATGCACGTGCCATCAAAAGAGCTCGTCTTTTGGTTGATGACAGTGAGGGAGAAAATGAAATGGAGGACGATGAACAGACTCTTTCGAAAACCGAATCTACATTTGAGGATCTGTGTGGTGATGCTTCTTTCTGCAGAGAGGAGAGCATATGCTCTCTCTCTCAAATGGATTGGGGTTCCTTGGATGGTCATGTGCTTGCAAGGGTCTTTCATTTTCTGAGAGCTGACCTGAAATCCCTCGTATTCGCTTCTTTGAGCTGTAAGCATTGGAGAGCTGCTGCCAGGTTTTACAGGGACATTTCAAGACATATTGACTTGTCATCGTTAGGTCCTAACTGCACTGACTCCATCTTCCTTAACATCATGGTAGGTTTTTCATATATTGGAATTTGGTTTTCCAAGATAGCGGGAGATTATTGCTTCATCACAAGTTTACAATTTTTTTTCCCTTGCAGAGTGGTTATAGCAAAGATAAGGTCAATTCAATGGTTTTGGTTGGTTGCATCAACATCACCTCCACTACGCTTGAAGAGATTCTTGGTTCATTTTCTTGTTTGTCTACAATAGACACCAGAGGTTGCAGTCAGTTTACTGACCTCACTCTAAAATTTCACAATATTAATTGGATCAAGAGCCGGAACTTGCGTGGTACACTGAACTTTGAGGATTCACATTCTAAAGTTAGGAGTTTGAAACAGCTAACTGAGAAATCTTCATCAGTTCTTAAAGTGAAGGGTCTGTATGGGAATACAGATGATTTTGGTGAACTTAAAGAGTATTTTGATAGTGTCAATAAGAGAGACTCAGCAAACCAAGCTTTCCGACGAAGTTTATATAAACGTTCAAAACTCTTCGATGCTAGGAGATCTTCATCTATATTGTCTAGGGATGCCCGTACAAGACGATGGGCTATTAAGAAGTCTGAAAATGGGTATAAGAGGATGGAGGAATTTCTTGCTTCAAGTCTGAAGGACATAATGAAGGAGAATACCTATGATTTCTTTGTACCCAAGGTTAATCATTGATTTATTTGAATTTATTTTAATTCTTAAATAATAAACATAATTTTCTTCATTTGTGTTCCTTAAAATTCTCTTTTGATTCCAGGTTGCTGAAATTCAGGAGAAAATGAGAAAGGGTTATTACATTGGCCGTGGATTGAGCTCTGTTAAGGAAGATATCAGCCGAATATGTCGGGATGCAATAAAGTATGTACTTTGTAGTCTTTATACATTCCTTTAGTTTAAAAAAATGACGAAATTAGCTTTTTCTTTTTAAAGGAATTTAGTTCTTTTTACTAAGTGTTCTGGTAACTTTCTCTATGCAGAGCAAAGAATCGGGGTGATGCTGGAAATATGAATCGCATCATCACATTATTTATTCAACTCGCCACACGTTTGGATGGGGGTTCCAAGTCTTCTCATGAAAGAGATGATGGATTCAAGCTGTCTGAAGATGATTCATTTTCATTACTCTCTTCAACCTCCAAGTACAAAAAGAAGCTAAATAAAGTGAGTGAAAGGAAGTACTTTAATAGGAGTAATGGCTCCTTCTCATTGAATGGTGGTTTGGATTATGGAGAGGATGCATCCGATCGAGAAATCAGAAGGAGACTATCCAAACTGAATAAAAAATCAATGGATTCAGAAAGTGAAACTTCTGATGATCCTAACAGGTCTTCTGAATATAGCAAGAGTGGGAGTGAGAGTTCCATCTCTGATGCTGAAAGTGACAGATCAGGAAGTCGAACTTGGCAGTCAAGACCTGATGGATATTTTACACCTGATGAGGGTCTGGATACTACTACTGATGATCGTGAATGGGGTGCTCGCATGACAAAAGCAAGTTTGGTCCCTCCTGTTACCAGGAAATATGAAGTCATTGATCAGTATGTAGTAGTAGCAGATGAAGATGATGTGAAGCGGAAGATGCAGGTATCTTTGCCAGATGATTATGTCGAGAAGCTTAGTGCACAGAAGAATGGAACCGAGGAGTCAGATATGGAGCTTCCAGAAGTCAAAGACTACAAGCCAAGAAAACAGCTTGGTGGTGAGGTTTTAGAACAAGAAGTTTATGGAATCGACCCCTATACCCACAATCTTTTACTTGATTCTATGCCAGATGAGTTGGATTGGCCTCTTCTAGATAAACATGTGTTCATTGAGGAAGTTCTCCTTTGCACTCTGAATAAGCAAGTTAGGCACTTTACTGGGACAGGAAATACTCCTATGATATATCCGCTGCAGCCAGTTATAAAGGAAATTCAGGCGTCGGCTGAGAAGGATGGAGATTTTCGAACTGTGAGAATGTGTCAAGGTATCTCAAAGGCCATAAGCAGTCGCGTCGATGACAAATATGTTGCCTATAGAAAGGTAGATGCTGTTATCTTGAGCCCCATTTTATATAGTTCTTTTTCTATGTTCTGATCTACAATTTATCCAACAATGCAACTTTATGATGCTGGACTCCATTTGTTCTGACAATTTTTTTTTCTGGTTACTTTGATCAGGGGCTTGGAGTTGTTTGTAACAAAGAAGAAGGCTTTGGGGAAGATGATTTTGTTGTGGAGTTTCTGGGAGAGGTATTAGCTTATTGTTCTTGGATCCTTTTGTTTGCTGAGAATATTTATTCTGGATGTTTGAAAGTTGGGTTGACGAAATCTATGCCGCCATATTCTGAAGTCCTTTTCTTTTCTTCATATAATTTAATTTATCTTCTTCTTGTGATTTTGTGCTTTAAAATCTAGTTTCTGAAGGCTTCACGGGACAGTTTTTTTTTTCTTCTTCTTTACAATGTCTTTACATCTTTTAATAGGTCTATCCTGTTTGGAAATGGTTTGAAAAGCAAGATGGGATTCGATCCCTGCAGAAAAATAATCAAGAGGCTCCAGAGTTTTACAACATATATCTTGAAAGACCCAAGGTACTTTTGACTCTTACAAACAATTTTAAATTTTAAGTACTTCTGCAAACAATTCTTTGATCATTCATTATTTTCCTGCAGGGTGATGCAGATGGGTATGATTTAGTTGTTGTTGATGCAATGCATAAGGCTAACTATGCCAGCCGAATTTGTCATTCCTGTCGGCCAAACTGCGAGGCAAAGTAAGATTTTCCATAATATTTATCTTAGCATTTGGTATATACATTTGCTATCCTATCCCACCCCCTAAACAAGGCCATGGCCTTGCCAATTGCTGTCCTGCCTTGAATACAAAATTAGGTCTTTTGTTATCTGATGTATTGTTGCAACATCATCTGATTATCATCTTTTGCCACTTATAATTTTTTTTTTTTATATATATAATCCTCTGTGGGCTTAGTTTCCCTATTAATAATGCATTACTAGTTTTATTTTATTGTGTGTTTATATATGTATATATATGTTCTTAACTCTTAATTAGTGTTGTGAATTGTGGGAAATTTTAATTTCATTTGTCATACCATGTAAAATGAGATACTTTAAAGCAGTTTATTGTTGTTAATGTTATTATAGTTTTCTTGTGGATAGTTCTTCCTTTAAATTGGATGTGCCATAATAGTTGTTGTTGTCTTTTTTCTTTCTGGCATCCTAGTAGATGTAATATCTTCAATCTGTTAAATGCAGGGTCACTGCAGTAGGTGGTCATTATCAGATCGGAATATATACTGTTCGTAAAATAGGCCATGGTGAGGAGATAACATTCGATTATAACTCTGTTACTGAGGTATGGCCCTTTTTCCTGTCCCTTCACACACACTATCTAAATTTTATTCCACTTGGTTTTCCATCTAACTGTTTATTCCCGATTATTTTTGTGACAGAGCAAGGAAGAATATGAAGCATCTGTTTGCTTATGTGGCAGCCAAGTCTGCCGAGGAAGCTATCTGAATTTGACTGGTGAAGGGGCATTTCAAAAGGTATTTGAACAGAGCAATAACTGCACTTCATGTGAAATCTTGTGGAGAGCCCAACGATTTCTTGGCTCAAACTCTTGGTTTTCTGAGGGTGGCTGTTGCAACAAATTGATTTTATGTTTGAATCTTCTGTTTCTCTCTTGAGCTATAACTCTTTTAATCTCTTTTATCTGTGTAATGTCTATTTTTCAGGTCCTCAAGGATTGGCATGGAGTTCTAGATCGTCATCAGTTGATGTTAGAAGCTTGTGAAGCTAATTCAGTATCTGAAGAAGATTATCTTGAGTTGGGAAGGGCTGGTTTGGGCAGTTGTTTGCTTGGTGGATTGCCAGATTGGTTGATTGCATATTCAGCTCGCCTGGTATGTCTAAATGTTGCCTACTTCATTGACTTTCAGAATGTTTTTTGTTTTTATTTCATGCTGTTATAAGCCTTTTTCAGTTGTCATTTACCAAAAACTCCAATGTTTGAAGGTGAGATTTATAAACTTTGAAAGAACAAAGCTCCCAGAAGAGATTTTAAAGCATAATTTGGAGGAAAAAAGGAAATACTTTTCAGATATTTGTCTGGAGGTCGAGAAAAGTGATGCGGAAGTTCAGGTGAATACTTTTGTATTACTTATGCATGCATTTTAACTTGTTGTGCTTCTATGGCTGTCCCCTGGTGTAATATTAACTTTTCAAAATCCATCTGCTTGACAGGCTGAGGGTGTGTACAATCAAAGGCTTCAAAATTTGGCAGTTACTCTGGACAAGGTGATTGCATTTTTATTTGTAGAAAGAAATTATCACCATATTTGATTCTTTTCTTGGCTTCTTTTGCTGTTGTTGTTATCACAGAAATTCTTATTATTGTTAACTTATATAATTGTAAAACGTGTGCATATACCAAGTTGAGTCCAAGTACAATGACAAGACTGGGTATTTTGCACATTATACGCTTTGGCATTGCAATGATTATTTTATACTTTGTAATTTGCATGTGATCCTGACATTTGGCTTATAATTATGCTGAATGCTGTATACTCAGGTGAGGTATGTTATGAGATGTGTTTTTGGTGACCCAAAGAAAGCTCCACCTCCTCTAGAGAGGTTGAGTCCTGAAGAAACGGTTTCCTTCCTCTGGAAGGGGGAAGGATCACTTGTTGATGAACTCCTTGAAAGTTTGGCTCCTCACGTGGATGGAGAAAAGCTTGATGATCTGAAGTGCAAGGTTCATGTTCATGATCCAATAGGGTCTGAAGACTTTGAGAGAGATCTTAAAAGGTCATTGTTATGGTAAGTAGCATGCATATATTTGTTTCTAAGGTTATCCATTTTTTGTTTTTTGTTTAGGAGAGAAATAGTTTCCGTTATTTTGTTGAAGGTGTATGCTTTTGTCCCTTGCAAAATTTATTTTGGACTATTTATTTTGAAGGTTGAGAGATGAGGTCAGGAATCTTCCATGTACATACAAGTCTCGGCATGATGCTGCTGCTGACTTGATCCATATATATGCTTATACGAAGTGCTTTTTCAGAATACGGGTAAGTCTCATTTCTTGGAAGGAAGCAAGGGTTTGAGAATGTCTCTTACGACTTACATGATTTTCTTTTCTTAATTATATATCTTCAGGAATACAAAGCTGTAACTTCTCCACCAGTATATATTAGTCCGCTTGACTTGGGTCCCAAGTACAAAGATAAACTGGGAACAGGTTTTCAGGAGTATTGCAAGACATATGGGGAGAATTATTGTTTAGGGCAGCTGATTTTTTGGTACAACCAAACTAATGCCGATCCAGATTGTAGCCTTGCTAGAGTGAGTAGGGGTTGCTTGTCGTTACCTGATGTTGGTTCGTTCTATGCCAAGATTCAGAAGCCTTCTCGGCAGCGTGTATATGGCCCTAGGACTGTGCGATTTATGCTGTCAAGGATGGTGGGTTTAGTTTTCTTGTTGAATTTTGTTAAAAAACGCATATTGGATTCCACTTTTGTCTGATTCATTTGCTAAACTTGTTTGCTTGATTCTCCAGGAAAAGCAGCCGCAGAGACCTTGGCCCAAGGACAGAATATGGTCGTTCAAGAGCGCCCCAAAGATTCTCGGCAGCCCTATGCTAGATGCTGTTTTAAGTAATTCTCAATTGGATAGGGATATGGTTCAATGGTTAAAACACAGACCTGCCATATTTCAGGCGATGTGGGATCGATGAATTTTTGCAAGCAGTAGGAACAGGAAGCAGTGTCACTGGTGAAAGCCGTTTAATTGTTTTGGAATGATTCTCTTAGATTTTTAGTTAACCGCTGCTCCTTTTGATGGTGGGCAAAAATCATTCCAAAGCGCCATTCGTTGTGCTACTTTCTCATTATTCTGTACAGTTTTTCATTTTTGTAATTTGTAATTCGTTATCTAGTAGTTAGAGCATTTGTTTTCCCTATTCTAATTTAAGAAAATATGAAAGGAAAAAAGGAAATATCTATCGCCTTTCTTCAAATCCCACTGCTCTTACTCAAAATATAATTATATACTAGCTTAATCTTCTGTGTGTATATATAACACGTGATTAATTTAGCAGAAGTAACATCTTTTTGTCCCTCTCTCATTTTGGGCAACATGAAGCCCATGCATATATTTAGAGGATACTGATCGTGTAACACAAATAACAATATAAACAATTAATCAAATATTCCAAGCTTGAAACGACTGATTCTAGCAGACGTCTAAATTAGTTTGACTGAGCTCTTCCATCTTTGCTTTCTATTCTTTTTGAGTATAAGGCCTAGTAATTGGTGTCTAATTTGAAGCTGTGGCAGATTAAATAGGGTTATTTGGTTTCTCAGAAAAAAATAAAAAAGATTAGATCTTGGAATGATTTTTTGTTATATTCCTGACCAAAAAAAAACTTGAAAAAAGTATATGTAAACTGAAACCTAACACATATTTCTTCAATCTGGTAAGGCAATTATCCGAGTATGGGATGATATTCCAGCTTAAATTTTCTATCTAATTATAATTTTTTTTTTTTCATTTTTACATTATATGGGTTGGGGTTGTTTCGTCGGCTGGAAAAAAATTAAGAAAAAAAATCTTCGGCAAAAAAAAAATATAAAACAAAATTGGGTTTGACTTAAATATTTTGTATTTAAGCATATTTTTGATAGTGTAAAAAGAAATTATTTTGGCATTTTTTAATTAAGTAGCTAAATTAAGCACATATATTCAAACTTTTTTTAATTATTCGTCATTGAATCAAAATCTAATAATTTAATATTTTTAAAATTAATATTTATAGTTAAATTTGTTTAATAACCATCCATAAGTAATACCAGAATTGTTCCATACATTTAATTTTTTTTTTTTAAATAAAAACTAAAAGTGACAATGGTAAGGATCAAATCCAAGACCTCAACATTAATATAAAACCCAAGTTCCAACTAAGCACTTGTGTTACAATACTTTTATGAAATTTATTAAACTAAAATTTATATGTTATATTTCATTTTCATAAATATATATATATAATATAAATTTTAATTTTTTGGACCTCCAAAATTGTGAGGCTTGAGCTAGGCCTCAGTTGCACTATCTTATGGTCGGCCCTGATCAATTGCAAGAGCAAAGAAACCAGATGATTGCGATCGCAATAGCATAAGATTTTAGTAATAAGATAAATATTAAATTTGGTGTGATTTTTTTTAAAAAATAATTATATTCGAACATAGTATTACACACATGCTAATATTGGTAAGCTGGAGCTTTATTCAATTTTTTTAAACTGAATTGGGAGCTTTATTTTTCGGTAATTAAAATTATTTAAATTTGGTGATAATGTAAAAAAGACTTGCTCTGGTAACTACTATAAACATGGAAATAAATTAAAATTTTAACACTATATACGTGTATAAAAGAAAATATAATTTATGATGATAATACAATAAAAGTGTGCATGTTGATTTGGAGAGAGCGAAAGACAGAGCAAAACAAAGTTGAATAATAGTGTACTGTAGTATTGATTGTATGAATGAGATTACAATTTACTAATAAATAGATCAGTGTGTATATACAGATAAAGTAGGATTAGTTAGAGATAAAGATTAGTTACAAAGTTAGTTATAATAACAACTAGCAACTAAACAGTAGTAACCGAAACAACTAACAACATTAATTAATTTTAACAATATTAACAAATCTTATTCTCAATAAATCCCCTCAAACTTAGTGTGGATAGAAAAATCACACTAAGTTTGTCTCTAAAAAATGGGAACCTAGTGTTGGAAATCGCCTTTGTAAGAGAGTCGGCAAGCTAATCTTAAGCATGGACATGGTGAACTTGAAGTTGATGTTGTAAGACTTTATCTCTTATAAAGTAAACGTCAATTTCAATATGCTTTGTTCGAGTATGAAAAATTGGATTTGCAGCCCTCATCACAATACTTAAATCGTCACACCAAACAATCGGAGGAGTGCTTGGAAAAATATGAAGCTCAGATAGGAGAGATTGCAGCCATGTTATCTCTGTGACAACAACAGCTAGGCTACAAAATTCAGCATCTGTTGAAGATCTCGATATGTTTTGTTATTTCTTCGACTTCTAGGCAACTAAATTGGATCCAAATAAGACACAATATCCATTAGTTGAGCGCATGTCATCAAGATCCAAAGTCCAATCAACTTCACAAAAGGCAGTGATGTCAAAGTGAGATGTTTTCTGCAGGTGAAGACCACAGTCAAGAGTGCTTTTTAGGTACCTTAGAATGCGTTTAACAGCTATCCCATGGAACTCCAAGGGAGATTGCATAAACTGGGAGACCTTGTTAATAGAATACGCAATATTAGGCATGGTAATAGTTACATATTGTAAGGCACCTATAACTGATCTGTAAAGAGTAGAATCAAGAACAATATCACTTAAAAAATGAGACAGCTTGAGGCCACTAGTCATAGGTGTACTACTGGACTTGGTACCTTCCATTGTAGTCTTGCATAAGAGATCCTACAAATATTTTGTTTGAGATAGATGCATGCCCTTACCTGTTTTAGTTATTTGAACACCAAGAAAGTAGTTAAGATCACCAAGATCTTTTAGAGCAATGGAAGAACTGAGCGTGGAGATGAGTCTATATACCTCAAGTCATCACTGCCAATGGTAATAATGCCATCTACATACACTAGAACATATGTGGTGTGTTGAGGAAGAAGTGTAAGAAATAAAGAAGTGTCAAATTTTGCATGATTAAACCCAAAGCAGAGAATAGTAGACGATAATTTCTCAAACCGAGCTTGAGGAGCTTGTTTGAGACCATATAAGGCCTTTTTTAACTTGCAAATCATATTTGGATATTGAGGTTCCACAAAACCTAGAGGTTGACACATCTAAACCTCTTTTTCCAAATCATCATTAAGAAAAGCATTGTTAATGCCAAGTTTTCTTAATTTCCACCCTTTGTATACTGCAATAATAAGAAGAACTCAAATGGTTTTTAGTTTAACAACTGGGTTGAAGGTTTCATTAAAGTCAAAACTACTTTGTTGATGGAAATCCTTAGCAGCTAGTCTTGCCTTGAACTGATTTGTATTTCCATTTGCATTTCCTTTAATTCGAAAGACCCACTTACAACCTATAATGGATGTAAGCTAACTAGAACGCAAGTGTTGTTTTTCTTTAAGGCATAATATTCAGTATCCATGGCATTATGCCATTTGGGGTCTTTGAGAGCAGATTTGAAATTAATAGGAACAAAAGATACAGTAAGAACTTTGAGCGTGTGTATACATGCTTGGCACTGGTTTGCATAGGGTGATGATTAACAATAGGTGGAGGAACATGATTTGGTGTGAGTATAGGTAAGTTGGATGAAGAGGTTTGTGAGTTTGAGGGAGTGGAGAAATTGTTTGGTGATGAAAGAGAAGCAGGTATTTGGCCAGCAAAACTATTTGATGTAGATATAGACTGTGAAGATGGTGATGATGGGATGGAGGTTGATGAAGGAGGAACAAGAGTTAGAGAAGAAACATGAGGTATAGCAGTGGTAGGTGTGAAATGTTCTACAATGGGAGCAGAAACATCAATAGGAGTTTGGAAAGGAAAAATAGTTTCATTTAATAGAACATCTCTAGATATGTATATTCTACTATTCTTAGCAAGACATTTATAACCTTTTTGAGTGAGATATAATTTAGAAAAGTGCAAAGAGTGGATCTATACTTCATCTTGTTCCTATTATAGGGTTTAAGGTTGGAAAAACATAGGCAGCCAAAGGTTTTAAGAGTAGAATAGTTTGGTTTTGTATGAATTAAGTGGTAGAGAAGAGTGAGCTAGAGGAGTTGAATTAGATTCTACTATATGCCTATGTTTTCTTTCAACTGCTCTATTTTGTTCATGAGAATGTGGATAAGAAACCCTAATGGATAATGCCACATGACTCAATCACAGAAGTGAAAGCTCTAAATTTCTCTCCCCAATCAGATTGTATGGCTTTTATTTGATGATTAAGTTGTAACTCAATTTGAGTTTTGAACTTAATAAAGGTTGGTAAGGCCTCATCTTTAGTTCTAAGTAGGTAAACTCAAGTGTACCTAGAATAAGCATCAACAAAACTAATATAATAACTATACCCATTAGAGGAGACCACAAGGGCTGAACCCCATAGGTCTGTGTGAAGCAATTGTAAGGGAGCATTATAAACAGTTTTTAAATTTGGATAAGAAAATTTGTGGTGTTTACCAAGACAGCATGCAGTACACAAATAAAAAGTATTTTTATTGTTAGGAGAGATATTACATTTAGCCATAATAGATTGTACAATTTTCTTTTTTGGAGAAATGGCCTAATCGGTTGTGCTAAAAATTAAAATTGGAGAAAGATACATTAAAATTGTGAGTGTGGCATTGAAATTTAGAGGTTGAAGAGGATGCACCAGCAACAATAGGTGAGGTGGAACTGGATGGAAGACTTGTGTGGAGAGGTTGATCAAACTTATAAAATATAAAGCCCTTTATCAACCCTCCCAACCAATAAAGTCTACATAATAGCCTGATCTTTCACAGTAAAAGTGAGGGTGAAATTCAAAATGAACAGAATTATCTTTTATAAACTGTGAAACACTCATTAGATTTTTTGTAATATTAGGAACATGAAGTAAATTGTGTTAGGGCTGTACAAAAAAACTCGTAAACCACCTAAACTGAATAACCCACCCAAATCAAATCGGAAAAATTGATAAAAATTACAAACCGAAATAACCCGAAAAAATTACAAACCCCCTAATCTGTTAATTGGGCAGGTTGAAAATAGGTCCAACCCGCCCAATTAAACCGACCAACCCGATTTTGAATTTTTTTTTTTTTGTTTAACTTTTTAGTTTTTATTATATATAACATAAATGATTAAATATATAATGATATAAAGTTACATACTTAATTATTAGTTTTAAAGTCATATATATTGTGTTGTACTTTGGTAGAATGTGATATTTTTAATTTATCTTTTTAATTTTTATTGATTTTGACTTTGAAACTAAAAAAAAAAAAGTTTGGCCGGTTTGGATGGGTTAACCTGACAAATCTGCCCAAATCGTTGGTCGGTTTACAGATTTTATTTTATTTTTTTAAATTGGGCGGGTTGCACTTAAATTTTAGCAACCCGAACTGTAGATTGAGTTAGAAAATATATAGGATAAACCGCCCAAACCGACCGATGTACAACCCTAAATTGTGTAATGTTAAAGATTGTGATGTGAAAGGGAAAATAAATGTATGATGACCATTGTGATGTATTTACAAACCTGAACCATTGCCCATATGGATTTGGTCAGATCCTGGAAACTCTTGAGGAGCCATTAGATTGTTTAAATCTGGAGTTAAGTGGTTAGTTGCTTCTGAATCTGGATACCAGCTTTGATCATTAGCAGTTTCAGGTGTAGCAACCATGGCTTGCATCTCAGTTGTGGCAGCAGATCCAGTAAATGATTGAAAGGACTCAGGTCATGTGAATGATTTGTCAAAGCAAAAGAATCATTGTGTGACTGCGTGACCTTGTTTGTGACACAGTTGGCATTGAGTTTTAGAATTTGAGGATCCTCGTTAAGAACCTAAGAAACCACAACAAAAACTACCTTGAGAACCTCGAGGAGAGTTAGCAAAAAGAGGTGAATAAAAATTACTATAGCTAGTAGAAGAATGTGGAAATCCACCATATACAGAAGAGTAGCTTGGGTATGCTCCTCGAAAAGATCCACGACCACCTGTGAAGGTACCAAATTGTATCGGAGAGAAGCCTTAGTGATCACCACAAGACATATGAGACTTTTGTTGAGCTACAAGATTCACCTCTTGTTTAGAAATATCAAGATCAAATTCACTAGTTTCATTTTGAAATTCTTGAGCCATGAACAGTGATTTAACTTCAGCTACGGAATAATCATCTTTTCAAGTAGATAAAGATGTTACAAAAATAGAGTAATTAATCTCACGCAAGACCATAAAAGATCGCTTCAATATGATCTTGAGTTGAGAGAACATAACCAATGGATCATGCGAGTAAATAATGTGCTTAATCTTGAGGAGGTAATTATTTAGATTTCTAGTGAGCTTGGTGCAACAAAGTTGAGTGTGAAACTGGCTAACCTTGGCACGATTTTGAGCAGAGTAGTACTGTTTGAGAGTGGACCAAATTTGAGTTGCACTGTTGCATCCAACTATGCGAGTTAGGATCTTTTCTGTCATGGATGAGATAAACCATGAGACAAGAAGCCTCTCTTGAACATCCCATTCAAGAAACTCTCAGAGATTTGATCCTCTGCTATCGTAAATTTGGGAGGATCTCTTTTTTGGATTAAAGAATTTAAGAAGACAATGACCTTTGATAGCAATATAAACCCGGTGCCTCCAGATCTTGGTAACAAGTTGGATCCATTAGAACGAATAGAATCAGATGATGTCGCATATATCATTAGAATAAAAATAGCTCTGATACCATGTTGATTTGGAGAGAATGAAAGACATAACAAAATAGAGTTGAATAACAGTGTACTGTAGTGTTGATTGTATAAATAAAATTACAGTTCAATGATAAATAGATCAGTGTATATATACAGATAATGCAGGATTAGTTAAAGCTAAAGATTACTTACAAAGTTAGTTACAATGATAGTTAGTAACTAAACAGTAGTAACCGAAAGCAACTAACTAACAACATTAACTAATCCTAACAGTATTAACAAATCCTATTCTCAACAGTGCACTAAGCCCCTCTCTATCGGTAGTATGTTATCATTGTTTAATTATATATACACAAAAGAAAAACCCTATATTAGGATAAGTAGGCCCCATATTTTTGGCCCAATTGTATTGTGGGATTCCTATTTTATGCCTTATATATAAATCTCATTTGTAAATCCTACAGATAACTTTTTGGTATTTTTTCGTGTTTCACATAGCAGTAAATGAGAGGTTTCATCTCTAATATGGTATCAACTGCCAATCACCAACCCCAGCCGACTCTTCATCTTCTTCCATTGCTCCAAGAACAAAGAACTCCTCCATTGCTGTCGCCTCCGTCAGTGAGACATCACCACCTTCGACCGTCATCTCCAGTCAAGACATCTTGTCCATTGACGCTACCACTTTCGATGTCGTCGCTCTGCCTTGTTCTCCTCCGATTGTGACATCTCTTTCGAAAACGATCAGTGCTCATCCCTCTGTGTTTGATCCTTCCACTTTTGGTGTACTTGGCTCCGGTTATGCCGCCAATCTTCCTACTTGTGGAACGATTGGACAAACTTCTACATCCCCGATCGAATCTAGCTTCGCTTTGACATCATCATTCATGGCCTCTCAAACACACATTCCGCTTCCGCCATGTTCTCCTTTGATCTTGGCTCCGACGGTCCCACCTCCGACTTCCCTCCCTTTCAGCACCACCACGACTCCAGCCACCACCTTCGCTTAGCCGCCCGTCCAGAGCTCCTCTCACTTTCTTGCTGGTAACAATCCTTTTCTTGGACATCAAGGCCAAATGCCTTTTACTGATAATTTCTTGTTTATTGCTAATCACTGCTTATCTTGTGCTGTTTTTGATTAACCTTCTCATGATGAACGTACTCTGTATCATCTGGGAACTGGAGATCACCCGAATCACCTCATTGTTTCATTCCTCTTGACTGGTCAAGAAAATTTCCAGTCATGGAAGCAAGCAGCTTTGATCAACATCGCTGCAAAAAACAAAACTCCTTTTATTGAAGGTACCATATCTCATCCACCACCAAATGATTCCTCTTGCTTTGCATGGGACATTGGCAACAACATAGTTATGTCATGGATTCTTCAATCTGTATCTTGCGAGATCGTTGCTAGTATCATGTTCAAAACCACTGCCCGTGAAATGTGGACAAACCTCCATGCTTGCTTTAATCAAAGCAACAGTCCTCGTATTTCACAACTCGAAATCGGTGTTAACAACGTTAAATAGGGTGATAACTCAATCACCACCTACTTCACCCAGTTGTAAGCTCTTTGGGGTGAGCTTAACGAATACCAACCAAATATCCCCTGTACTTGTGGCTATACTTACGGTGCCATGCAAAAAGTTCAAGATTATTACACAAGAGACCAAATCCTCCAGTTCTTGATTGGTCTCAATAAATCTTACTGGGGCATTTGAGCTCATTTGAGCTTTTAGGGCAATAAAAGGGCTTCGAGATAAAGGAGATCGTGGGATCCAAGTGGACGTTCCCGATTTCCATGGCTGACTACATCCCGAGAACTTTCTTGATGGCTAAGTAGCGTGGAGAAGTTCTTTGATTGGAAAGAACCCCCTCCCCTCACTATAAAATGTGTTCTCTATGGTTGTTCAACAAGAGCACTAACACTGTCTTGACAACACTGATGTTGTTGGCTCTTGGATCTATTTAGATTTTTAGTAGCTCCGTTTTTTTTAGCTCTACTTCAATTCAGTTTTTTTTTTTAATTCCTATTTTATGCCATATATAAACCTCATTTATAAACCCTACAGATAACTTTTTGGTATTTTGCCGTGAGAGTAAGTGAGAGGTTTCATCTCTAATACCCTAATATGGCATTTATTGCTGAAGTGTATATATATACATTTTAATAATATTAAAGTATTTTGCTTGATGATGTAGGTAGTGCGGTAGTGGTGTACGACATGTTAAGGGGCCGAGATGAGGCGGCAGGGACACGCAGCTATAACCACGCTGCCCCAAAACAACATCAGATATCAGATTCACACCCACACCCACAACATGTCCCTTAAACAAAACCCAACCAAAATTGTACAAACATGTTTCATCTCTACCTTTATTTTTTTTTTTCTTTTTTTGGTAATTTGTTTGCACAAATGCAATGCAAAAGCAAAATTAAATAAATTTTTCTCTTACTCTCGCCTACTATATGAGCCTTTGTTTTCCCTATTCTATTCAAATATAATTATATGAAGGGAAATTAAGAGGAGATATCCATCGCCCCTCTCTCACTCCAATATATTCTAAATAACACATATTACCAAATGAAGCCTATATAGAATATAATTTAGGGATATATTTAATGTTGTAACACAAATAACATATTAATTAATCAAATAGGCTGCGGATGCCTTTATAGTACACCCTTGAAACGTCTCTGTATCAAAAAGAATGCTGAAAAAGTTGAGTGCTTCATCTTTGCTTAATTTCGAGTCTTTTTGAGGATAAAACCTAATATTTGATGTCTACACAATACAGGTTTGGGAGATTAATTATAGGATCATTATTTGGTTCTCTGAAAAAAGAAAAAAGAAAAGAAAGAAAGGGATTATTTGAGTGAGATATTGGCATTGAAATATTAATATATCAAGTTATATATATTCAATTCAGCAAAAAATAAGGGTTATATGTATTCTTCAAAATATAACTTTTTCAATTTCGTAAGGCAACTAATTTTTTTTATGAAGAATTTTGTAAGGCAACTGTTGTTGAATTTATGAGGCAAAGTGTGATGATTATTGGTTGGTATTTACACGTGTAAGATTTTTTTCCCTAAACACGTGTGGGAGAAACTGATCCAACAAAATAATTATGAATAATCATTAAATCAGAAATCATGTCATGTCCCCTACATTTTTTTCTTTTCGTTTTTTTCATATGTTAAAAGTTCTCCAAATTAGTTTTAAAAACATATTTTTGATATTTTTTTTTTTGAGCTCCAAAAGTGTTCAAATTAACATGTTTAACATTTTTTTGCAAAAAAAAAAATGTAAGTTTTAACATTTAAATATCCAATGTTATCGAAAAAATAAAATTTAAATATGTTATAAAAAACATTTATTAAATATATTTAAATTATTTTTTAGCATCGAAAATATTTAAATTATTATGATTGACAAACTTAATATCTAAATTATTTTTTTTAATGATGAAAATGTCTAAATTATTAAGTTTGTAAGTAGCAAAATTTTGTAAATTAATATCTAAATGATGGAGTTTTAATGTTGGTTAACGAGAATTTCTATTTTAAAAAAAACCTTTGTTTTATTAATGTCGTAAGTACCAAAATTATTTATCTAGGCAAAAAAAAAAATATATTTTGTAGTATTTAAGCTAGACTACTTTTGTGCTGTCTTGTTTTGTGTTTCTCAATTCTCACCGCTCTGTACGAGTTGTATTTATATAATCTTTAGTATACTTTATTTATTTTTTTTTTTGCAGAAATCTTCTTAATTTGAATACTAACTAAATTAACCCTGAAAAATAAAAATTAAAAACTGGAGTGAAACACTAGCTATCTTAGGTTAATCTGCATGTTTTGATTGTTTGTTAATTTACAGCACATAATGAAGGGCACACAATCCATAATAATGTCAACATGTAGTAATATATATTTTAATTGAATAAAAGCACGCAGTTCATGTTGCCTTAAAAAACTATATCACTGCTTCTTCTATGTATATATAATTGATTAAATATGGTATTAATATGAATTGTATTGTATTAAACTATTTTGATACATGATCATGCAGTGACAGACTGCAGTAGTATGTGTTTGGTACAACATGTTGAGGTCGAAAGAGGGAACGAACGTACGTACGTCAGTAAGCGGCGCCAAGCCCAGGCAGCCACGCTGTGCCAGACCATGTCCCAAAACCCTACCAAAATTATACAAACATCCACTGCCTTTTCTCTTCGTTACACCCTAAACCACACAAAATATTTCTCAACCCTCCGATCACATTGCCTCTACTCATCCAACGCCTCATCATATCATAGCCTTTTTTACATTCTTCTCCTATATATCCCAATTCCCAACCCAAATCCATTTCGAAAAACAGCACGTGTCCCTTTTCCGTTACATTGTGGTCCCTTCCACGAACCAATCATCTTACTAATCTCCATTTGCTACGTGTACTCACCCCCTAACGCCGACTCTAGTGTGTGTATATATATATATATGATTTCATTATATCTCATTGAGGTTTAAGTGGAAAACATGGAGAGGGATTCTCAGTATCAGGGTTTTCTGGCTAATGGTGAAGGTTCAGCTGCTGAAACGTTTGAAGAGGCTAACGCCTTCAACTCTATGTTCTCCGGTGTTAGTCTACTCTCGCTTCTCGGAGCTGACCAACAATCTATGCTCACTAATTCAATGCCTCTATTCGGAGAGGTCGCCGTTCCGCCTCTTGAATCATTGCTACCTCCGGCGATGATTAATTTGCCGGCCACTTTCGGCTTCTTCCACGACCATTCTGGAAGTTGTTTCTACATACCCGAGCCACTGGGCCTCCAAGATTCAGGCTCCGCGGGAATCGTCGATTGTGGTTCTCTGCCTTTTAACTTCATGTTCGGCGATCACGATTCCTCTTTAGCCGCACGCATAGACCCCCACGTGCTAAACCCTCGCCACTTGCCTGATCTTCTCTCGCTCGAGCGAGTCACCGGTGACTCGTCTTCGTCTTCTTCTTTTGGCTTACTGAGCCAAAAACGCGCCCGAGTCGACTCAGCGACTCACTACAGCAATCATCACGCTCATGGAAGCCAATACTACAATCCTCCTCCTTCGAGACCGTCGCCGGGGCCGGCTTGTTCCTCTTCGTCGCTGAAGAAGATGATACCCCCTTCCAGCCTTCTGGCCAGGAAGCGGCGCCAGAAGCTTAGCGATAAGACTCGGTGCTTACAGAAGCTATTGCCATGGGACAAGAAGATGGACATGGCTACTATGCTCGAAGAAACGTTCAAGTACGTGAAGTTCCTCCAGGCTCAGGTGACTGCTCTCAAAGCCATGCCTGCATTTTCCTGTGCGATGCCAATGATGAGTAGTAATGGCACCGATGGCGGTGACCTTGATGATGACGATGAGTTCGCTGGGTTGGAGAAGCTGACGAGGAACCAGCTTTTGCAGGTCCTGGTCAACTCGTCCGCGGTCCAAACCATTCTCTACTCTCAGGGAAGCTGTATTGTCTCGGTGGAGCAATTGGGTCTGTTGGAGAAGGCCACCGCCAGAAAAAGAAGGGGTGGTAATCCTCTGTACCCAGCTTTTCTTTTTTCTTCCTAAACTCAAACTAAGAAATATTATATAATATGATTAGAGGGACATCACACTTTTGAAATCAAATACGAATATGATATCATCAAATTAATGACATTTGGCTGAAATATTAGAGTGTAGCTATAGTACCCTTTATCTTTAGTTGTTTGTGCTTATTTTTTTCTTGGATATTTGATTTGTTTTTGATGGGTTTTCTTCAAATGGATTCCATCTTCTCATTCGAAAAGCACAAGGTTTGAATTAATTTTAAGCAGGTTGATACACATTAGAGAGTACTCCAGTTTAATTTGTTAACCAATTTCTGTTGTGCTCACTTTCAAGTTTCAATATTTTTTCGGATAATTTTTCTAGTTTCTCTTTGTTAAATCATGCCCTATTTATACCAATGGGCCGAAGCCCACTCTATTGTTTGGTTGTGCTCTTGTAAAATTAAAAAATGTTAAATCAGTGACAAGGTTTCAGCTATGTCCAGAAATAAATATATTGGGCTGGATAAGATAGTAGTGGGCTTTATTGTGTGAGTAAGCTACAAAGTTGCAATTTTGCATGAAAAACCAAGTAGAGCACAAGGCAATTGAGAATGAGATTTTATTCCCATGCACATTACAATCACACAAGTAAAGCGAAATGTTTATTCGAGTTTATATCTCAATTTTGGACATATTGCTCTTTACATTTTTGTTTATATTTGATTTGAATATACGTCTTCATGAGTATGAACCTAGCTAGATTGCACTACTTTTCTACTAACATTTGGAATCGAGCCGAAGAAGTAAAAAAGTCAAGTGCCTGATTTCGTTTTCCTACCTGAACTTCTAGGCTCAATTATGTCGACCTCACATTATCCTCTTTATTTTTCTTTTCTTTTTTAGTCTTAACTGCTTTCCATTATGTCGATCTTCTAAACTAACGGTGCTACTTTTACTAAGCTGGCCCATTGGTAGACCCCTCAACTAGTTGTAGCAATATTTATATATATAAAGAGCAATAAATAACTGGAAAACTAAAAGCATACCATTTTACCATATATGTTATCACTTTCTACTTATGATTAAGCAAATTAATTGAAGCTAGCCATTTTCGTCACAATGTAATACTATATAAGCTCAGACTGCTCAGTACCCCTTCTCTTAGTATCAATTTTCTTAGGGACCAATTAATTTCTTTCATATTTAAGATAGTCTTTTATAAGTGGGAAATGCCACACCAATAACTAACTATAGAAACAACTGAGTAACCCAAAAAACAAAAATGAAAAAAGACGTAACGATGAAACAGAGAGATACACAAAAAATATGAGATAACAAAGCTTAAAACAGGGAAAAGAAAGTCGTTTCTGCTAAGTAATGAGCTGCATATTTAAATTAAATCAATCAATAATAATCCCACTCTGCATGCACATATTTAACTTAATATTCACTCGAGTACTGTATATAAATATATATATATATGTTTATACAATTGGCCACATTGAATATTTTTTCTAAATGAGGACTAAAAGTCAAAAAGTAAAAACATTGCCCCAGACCAGGACTCATCTATCTGATGAGCCACCGGTGATAGATGCCTAGGCACGCTCCTCTATGAGCTGGTTTATACCCTACTTTTCTTGTTGCTATATCAAAGGAATCCAAGACTGAAGAAAAAGAAACCCAAAAATGCAAAAAAGCTTTTTTAAAGTCCTCACCACTGTGTAGACAAAAGAAGCTTTTTACCCAAGACCACTTCTCTTCTCTCACTCTACTCCACATTCTCTTCTATATTCTTCCTTTCCTTACTTTACTAACCTTTTAAATTCTCCTAAAAATCTTTTCTTTCTCACTGTATCTCGATCTCCAACTCCAAGTTAGGTAATTAATAATTAAAGATCATATTTCACCAAAATGGTTAAGTTGGTAGGTGTTCTTGTTTGCTTCTTGATCGTGACTATTGATGTTGTAGCCGGGATTCTAGGCATCCAAGCAGAAGTTGAACAAAACAAGGTATGTTATAGTACTTAATCATGATGTGGTGTGTTTATACCACCCAAGAACATTAATATATCATATGCACATATGTTTTGGATGGTTGAAAATGGTTTTTAAAACATTGTGTTTTTTTTTTTCATATTAAATGTTATAAAAGGTGAAGCATTTGAGGCTGTGGATATTCGAGTGCAGAGACCCAAGTGAAGAAGCTTTCAAGCTTGGGTTAGCCGCAGGAGCTCTTTTGGCTCTAGCTCATGTATTGGCTAACTTGCTTGGTGGCTGTCAAAATTGCATTTGTTCTCAAGATGAACTTCAAAAGGCTTCTCCTAATAGACAACTCTCTCTGGCATGCCTCATATTCACCTGGTATATATATATACTTTGGAAAATCTAGTGGTCTTTTCTTGGGGTCAAGCATTATTATTATTATTATTATCAAGGGTTAAGTCTAGTAGTGAAGCATCATGATAAAATGTACAAGTGATAATATGTAGGGTCTTATTATTATAACTATTTCTATTAAATTAGTGTTGTTTGTTGTTGATCAGGATCATATTAGCCGTTGGATTGTCTATGCTGGTGATAGGGACTTTGTCGAACAACAAGTCAAGAGCTTCCTGTGGATTCACGCACCATCATTTCCTATCAATTGGAGGCATTTTGTGTTTTGTTCATGCCCTGTTTTCTGTTGCATATTACATAACTGCAACTGCCTCTGTTGATTAAAACACGTACAATCTACCTTTTACCCATTTTTACTTTTCTAACTTCACTTCTCCGATCTCCATCTCCTTAATATTATTATATTATTAGTGTTGTTCATCTTGATCAATTAGAGATTATGTACTAATTAATCCCATCTCACAAGTTGTGATGGGCAACAATAGCTACATAATTATAAATCATGTGCTTTAAAGGCCATTTGTTATTTTTTTCAGAGCTTGCTTAATGTGTCACCTATTTTCAGTTCTATATTGTTTTTAATTAGTGCAATCTACTCAATATGAGCTTTCCTTTCAAGATGTCAAAATATACAGATACATTTTTTCTGGCGTATTATTTTAGAATATGGGAATCATAACTAGTTTATAAAGGCTATGAATTGCTCTACACTCCTGCATAATGACAGTGAAGTGTCAAATGGTTAAAAAATGATAGAGTGACACCAAGAATTTGACAGAAAGATAATACACGAGAAAAGATATAAGTTTGCTATTGTGAATGACGATGTTGGAGATTCAAGCCTTTAATTTGTTTTTTTGTTTTTAATAGCATTGAATGGCTCCATATGTACAATAGTTGCATTGACCCCAATGAACACGTCTTCCCACCCATTTATGTTCGTGTTGAAATGAAATTGAACAATTCTAAATATCTCAGGGATAATAATAATAAGAAAAAATATTTGGCAACTACAGAAAAAGACATTATAAACTCTATATATATATTTTTTTTGAAAGCATGATAATGATAGGATTCTCAAGCTGTCCAGTAAGAACAATGTCATGAAATAACAAATCTCTAAACAAAGCGTCACAACTGAAGCCACATATAGCTTAACAAAAGCCACCTTGTCCTTGAAAGCCATCCATGACAAGCCCTTCCAACCATCCTGGTACCAACCCACACCTGAGCCACAACCCAGGCTTATACGTCCTAGGCGGCTCGGTTGTACCACAGTCAAAAGACCTTGATGAGAAGATACAAAATACCAGTGTGCATGATCAGAGATCAAAAACCAACCTATGCCAGAATTGTCACTTTGCATTGAGCCTGCAAAAAGTTATGTTATGGGTCAGAAAATTGACAGCAAGTGAAAACATCCAAGGAAAAATTTGTATTGTGAATTTACCAGCCAGCTAGAGACTGAAGTAAATGCCTTCCTAACAAAAAAATCCTATAGTTATATATAGTTATATATAGTTTTTTTTTTAAAATTCCAACACGACATTATATTGTAGCCTTACATCCTAGATACCAAAATTTCTCAAACTTAAACTCAATTACATTTGGCCATTAAATTACTACGTATAAGAAACGTGATTTGCTATTAAAGGGTCATAGTTCAGAATATCACAGCTCATCCCTTATTCAGAGCAAATTGTTACTATGTGCATTCAGTATCACCAATAAATTTTAGAATGAAAACCCAATCCTATTGTACATATATGTTTACATGAAAAACATATCAGAAATATAACATATAAAGTTACTTAATTTATACTAGGATAAATTAATTTATACTAGCATTTCACCTTTAAACAATTATACTAGTGTACATATATGTTTACATGAAAAACATATCAGAAATATAACATATAAAGTTACTTAATTTATCACCAATTAATTTTAGAATGAAAACCCAATCCTAACATTTCTTTAAATTGGAGCAGAGTCATGTCCATTGTTCTGTTTTTCAAGAACAAAAATTTGATGGTAATTACAAGCCTCAACGAAAAGATTCGACCCTTTTTTGAGATAAACTAGGATAACACAACAGGAAGGAATATTACATATTGTTACAAAAATATGGAAGCAAAACCACCATAAACAACAAAGATGGAACCAGAAAACATACTCAGACCTGAGAATTTTGTGGTGAGTTGCAAGTTGTTGAAGCAGAGTTTTGAGCACCATGTTTTGATATTCATCTATCTAATCCTGTCGCCAGTGAGTTTGACAACTGTTTTTCTAGCTGAGAGAAAAGTTGTGATATTTGGGAGAGCAACTTACACTGTTTGTCAGGTGAGGCCAATAGCTGAGATGTCATTAACCAGTCTGGGTCCTCCCCCAGAAGTTGCTGTAACTGAGAACATAGGTTTGAAGCTTCAGCGTCCTCTGTACAAGTGCTGGAAATAAGATGAAGAAGTCTACATTGGTCTTGGGGCAAATGTGGTTTAAGTGGAATTGGAGGAACAAGAAAAGGATGCTGCAGCAACTGGGGAATTCTCCACCTTTCATTGCGATCCCATGCAAGACAATTTTTCATGAGATCAAGAAGCCAAGGATTTGAAACTGGTTCATACACAATTTCATGGTATGGATCTGTTATAACTTTGAACTTGGCCCAGAATGTTTTGTAATCTGCGAACGGAGTCCGCCCATACACCATCTGATAAAGGATGCAACCAAGGGACCATATGTCTGATGGCCTACCACACTTAATTGGGTTTCCATTAGCATCACTCTCATTGCACATAAATGCTTCAGGAGACATGTAGCTCAATGTACCAACCTGTGAATCCCTTTGAATATTTGTGGTATCACTCATTATGGCTTTGGCAATGCCAAAGTCAATCAACTTTAGGGAGCCTTTTACCAGAAGGAAATTAGCTGGCTTTAAATCTGAGTGAACAATACGCTCCTCGTGTATAGTGTTTACTGCAAAAAGAATTTGCTGCCAGTAGAATCGAAGCCAGTTCTCATCTATGGTGGTCTGGTTGGTGAAGCCATCGAGTTCTTTCCATTTCTGGGAAAGCATGTGAGCCAAATCAATCTCCCCATATTCAAGTACCATGTATATATAACCATCGTCCTTGACTCTTCCATCTTTGTTATTCATTGATCCATTCATGACTTCCTGAAGCAAAGCTTTGTCTGTGACCTCAAAATCTATGAGCTGTATAATATTGTGCTTTCCTTTCAACCTATTTAAATACTCAATTTCCTGACAAAATCCAAAAGCAGTGGCATAATCACGTCCTTTGAGCTTGATTTTTTTGAGTGCGTATATTGTACAGTCTGATGAGATGACTTTGTGAACCTCACTACTTCCTCCGCTACCTATCTTGCCAAGCCTTTGATAGAGCTTCCCATTAACTTTAAAAAACAAGTCCGGATCATAATTTCTTTTACGATGATGAGCTGATGATGCACCTTTAGCACTCTCTGCAACTGCAACCCTTTCTTGTTTATCTGATTTAGAAGACAAGTTTTTGGATGATGGAATATGAGACTGAAGATCAATAGCACCAGCAGCTAATTGTTTCCCTTCAGCTGCTCCAACAGGATCTCCAGCAAAGCCACTTTCCTTAAAAATCTCATATTCCTTACTACTCTCCATTTGAGTATCAATTGCGGAGGTGGAAGATTGTGCTGCATTAACAATCTGCTTATTTACTTCTCCACTTTTGTCCTTTAAACATGGATTTGATTGCTGCATTTTTTTCCCTTGAGTTACAGGAAGAGAATTTAAATTCAAATCCCCCATGGCCATGGGTTGCGAATCACAATGCACACGGGAGCAAAAGGTTGTCTGATTAGCCATTGGCGCTGAAGCTGAATGGACAGATGTGGTTGTGGCACCACAAGATTGCCCTGCAACTGAAGATTGAGAGTTAGGTTGGCTAAAGAAGTTTCTGAAATGGTGCAACTGATCCTGAACAGCTGTTGTTCTCTTTGACAAAAGGGAAGAAATCCCACCATCAGATCTCGCAGTGATATCACATTCTGTGTTCTGGTGCTTCATCTCATGATTAATGACCGTTGACGCCTCGCCTTGATTGCCTGCAACACATTCCACTTCCGGCAAAGTGGTCTTGCTTGCTTCTGAAAATTGGACCTTTTTCTGGCCACCATCAATGTACTGCGAAGATTTCACATGCGACAGTGATTGTGGGTTGTCCTTACAACCAGTCACGAACTTGATTTGATCTTGTCCGTCATATGGATTTAAGTTTTCATCAAAAGCTCTGGTAATAGTCTCTGAATTAGAAGGTGGGGTAGTTAATTCATCTTCCTGACCATCTTTGCCAATGGTGGCGGTTCCCTTCATCTGCATTACTGAATCTTTATGATCCTCACTAACAGAAACTGCTTCTCTAGATTTCATCGATGCTGATTTTGCGGACACTGCTCGTTGAGGAACCAACATTCGCCTAGGCCCAATGCTATTCGACTGCATTACACCGATAGGGCGATGTCGCTTGAAGGCGGCTTGAAAATGTCGAAGTAAGCCAGGGGAAGAAGATGAAGAGGAAGCGGAGGTAGAATCAGGATTGATCGGACGGTTGAGATCCCTCGCGGGTGCGAATGTGGGTGTAAGGTCAACCTCAACCTCCCTGTCCATGGCCGGATCTCAGCAGCATCTTAGAGCCAAATGGATGACGAAATCAGGAGAAAAATAATAGCTTGAAGAAAGGGTATTAGGGTTTGGTTCCATGAATGAAAATGGAGAGCCTGAAATGGAGCATTGACATGGCAGTTTTAGGTGCAAGCATAGGTTGAGAAATGAAATCAATGTTAATATCATTATATATATGGAATCGATTATCTCTGTGAAGGTACCCAGATCACCAAACTGAAATCTTAGTGCAAATCAACTTAGTATCGCTATCGGCCACAATATGAGATAATCATTTAGGACATTTGGGTTGTAGGATGTAATATTTAAAATAGCATACAATACAAAACATAATCAGATGTAAAGATGTAAAGATTCGGATTTCATACAGAGAGATTCGCAGTTAGCATTGAAGAACTTACGAAGATGCAGCTACCCCCATTGAATTGAATTCCCAATCTCTTTTCTACTTGTTGAATGCTGGGTATGGTAAGAAATACAAACCACAATAAACCAATCCAAATTTCTCTTCAAACCAATTCATTAACCAAAACCACTTCTTAAGCTCTACATAGTATATACAATACAACATCTGTGCTGTGGGAGCCAATTTTTAAATTTTTGAATTCTGTTTCAAAAAAAAAGGTTTTTTTTTTTTTTTTTTTTTTTAAAAAAAAAGTTTAAAAAGTAGTGCTATGCTTCAAAGGCAGCCATAACAAAATTAACCTATTATGCACCTCATTATTTTCTCCTTTTTCCCAAAATATCCCTCTCATTTCAAATTTCCATAATTTTTTCAATCTCTCCATTCCCTCTTCTTCTCTAGTCTCTTTTTATTCCAAACACATGCTGAACCACTATTAACGGCAATCGACCACCACCCACTCTAGTCGTCATTTTATCATTTTTGGATACATGAATGAAAGGAAGCTTTCATTAGAGTGCGGTTTGATGATACTCAAAAGTACTCGATAGTACTCAAGGAGATTTGATAGCAGTTTATAGCACTTAATAAGCTTGATGGTACTCGAGTACTATCGAGTACAACGAATGCTTTAAATTAAATAACATAACTTAACAATACCATTGAGTACTATCAAGTACCATAGAGTATATATCGAAAATTCATCTCTAACCACAAGAACATGCTTATATCGAGTATCTACTGAGTAACCATTTATTAGGATTTATACCTTAAAAGTAAGTGAACAAAATATTATGTATTTATGTATATATAAAATACAAATATATTCACTACAAGAATATTAGGCTATCTCGGCAATCCAATCTCGGCGATTCCGTGTGTTACTGTCGAGATAGATAACAATTTCGGCAGTTTTCATCAAAATTATCAAGATTAATTATTTTTTTTTAAAAAAAAAAAATTAATTAGAAAGCCCGATCTCGACGGGTCTAAATTAACATTAGTAGCCCGCCCATCTCTCTTTTTCCCTCTCTTTCTCTTCTTACTTCTAAAACCCTAGCCAACTGCACGCACCATCCAAACTAGTGACGATTCTAGCCCTTTTCTAGTCGTCGTTCGTCCTCTAGCTAGCCAGCGCCACTTATCCTCCAACCAGTCGTCGCTTGTCCTATTTGGTAAGTTCTTTTTTCTTTCCCTTTTACTTAATAATTTGTAATCTTTTATGTTTGAAATTGTTATAGGTATTTTTTTTTTTTTTTTTTGAAAATGTGAGTTTGAAATTGTTTGGTTAATCTTAGAGAAAAGTTTAGAAGATGATTTCAATATTTTTTAATTCTTGGCCAAAATTATTTGTTATTAATCAATGAATATATATATATATGTAAATTAGTTCTTAGGTTAATAATTATTTAGAATGTGAAATGTATTGTTTTGAATTGAAAATTTTAGTTTTGTAATATGAGAAATTAGGAAAAACTATGTGTAATTTTTTTTTGAACTATGTATATCGTTTTATTATTGTAAACTATGTATACGTTGTTGAAAATTATTTTATCAAGATTTAGATTTACTAACATGTATGTTGAATTATAATTCTATAATCTAGCATCCTAAATATGAATTACCTAAAACAATAAAATAAACACATAAAAATTATGAAAAACTGTACATTGATGGCAACAGAATAATATGACTTCTTCCGTTCAGATCTTTAACCTTTGATCCTTTCTGTTGTAGAGTATGATCAAAATCTGAAGCTGGATTCTCCTTTAGTTGAAATTTTGAACTACACAATCTTCTTCATTATGCTGAGTATTGCTTTGAATTGTGTGGACAATTACTCAACATGAAAGACCACATATCATGAGAGAGAAATACGAATAGAATTTGAAAATAAGAAATAGAAAATAATAAGTTTTCTTTTTGATTCAATTTGTTAGACAAGAGAGAGTCTATTAGGGTTTTTTTTGAATCAAAAGTCATTATGTTCTATTTATAGGGATTCATTAGGTTTATGGTTAAAGCTAAATGGATTGATTTGAAAGATCCAGTGGCTCAGAACAAATCCTCATGGTCGAACCCCTTATGAAGGCCCATGAGTTAGATTTTAGCCATTATTTTACTTTCTTAATGAAATAAACTTTCAGTAATGCAATTTTTCTGCTCTAGTTATTTAAAACAAAACAGATTCAAATCAAATGGTACAATTCAAATAATAAAACAATTTGTTGGTATTTATGATTGAACTATTGAAGTACTTATTGGTTTGATCTGTTTTAAATTTTTTGTGTATTAGTTTTTACAATAGTTACTTGTATGTCTACCTTTTCTAGTAATTTTATTTTATTATTATTTTAACATCGTATAGAAATGAATTTTCAATTAAGAAAGAACATAAGTGAGTCATGATTTAAAAATTAATGCAAATATGACTCATCTTCCATCGGTTACAAAGAAAAAACGATTTACAGTAATTTTACGTCAATATATGGAGATACAAATAAGATGACATTTCTTTTCGTACTTCAAGTAATTATTATTTGTTGTAAGAGACGTATAAGTACAAATATGTTTCTTAAAAGTTCTTTCCGTAGGCACGAATTACGTCAACTAAATCTTTTTAGAATGATACATGCTAGCGACTAAGCTTGTATAGAAAATACTTGTATGGATTGGAGAATATTTAGTATTTTGTGTCACCAACTTAGAACTATTGGGGGTTTGAAAGAAACAAAAAATGTGGATGTTGAAGAAATGGTTGTTATTTTTATACACATTGTATCTCATGACATTAAGAATAGAATTGTGAGACAACAATTTGTACGTTCGGGTGAAACAGCGAGTAGAAAATTTGATGTTATTTTGAATGCTTTGTTAAGTCTTCATGGGCTATTATTAAGGAAGCATGAACCAATTCTTGATGGTTCAATTAATGAGAGGTGGGGAAATGGTTCAAGAATTATTTGGGAGCACTAGATGACACACTTATTAAAGTCAATGTGCCTGCCATAGATAAGCCTAGGTATCGATCTAGAAAGGGTGAAATTGCTACTAATGTATTAGGTGTAGTCTCACAAGATATGCAATTGATTTATGTCTTACCCAGATGGAAAGGATCAGCCGCAGACTCTAGAGTGTTGTGAGATGCTATATCTAGGCCAAATGGGTTGAAAGTTCCACAAGATATATTTTTTTTTCCATGTATAATATCAAACTTATACAAGCTTATTTCATAATAGGTTCACAATTTCGTCAATCAATTTATAGGATATTACTATTCATGTGATGCTAGATATCCCAATGGTGAGGCTTCTTAGTACCGTATAAAGGACAACGATATCATTTAAATGATTGGGATGTCCCACCTAATAATCTTATTGAATTTTTTAATATGAAACATTCTTTTGCTCAAAATGTAGTGGAGAGAGCAATTAAACTATTAAAGGGACGATGGACGATTCTTAGAGGTCGATCATACTATCTTGTCAAAATTTAGTGTCGAATTATTTTGGCATGTTGCCTTCTTCATAACCTAATTAAAAGAGAAATGCATGTAGTTCATCTTGAATAAGCAGTAGAGGAAAGTGAGGATGATTCTTCTGACGCAGATGAAAGTTTAGGCAATGATCATTATACACATATTAAAATATCTAACGCTTGGACTTCTTGGAGGGACAACATAGCTAGAGAGATGTTTGACCTATGGTGAGGAAGGAGGCATACTTAGATTGTATTCTTTTTTTTTTTTTTTTTACATTATTTGGGTTTGATTTGCTTAAATTTGTATGGATATTTATATTGTTGGATATTGTATTTCTTTGCATTATTTGTGCTTGAATTTGTAAGAATTTTTATATTATTGGATATCAGTTTTAGACTTATGTGTTGGATATCAAATTTACATATCTATGCTTTTAGTTTAATTTCATATGTTAATGTATTTATTGCTATACTTTTGCCACAAGTAGATGTGAGACATACATATATTAAGAAAATGGATGCTTTGGAACAAGCAACATCGATTCTAGGAAAAAGCACCAATGGACTTCAATTGAGGATTCAAAATTGATTGAGTGTTTGTTGGAGTTGGTAAATAGTGAAAGATGGAAAGCAGACAATGAGACTTTTAAACTTGGCTATCTACAACAATTAGAAATATGGATGAATAAAAAAATTCCTCATTGTGGATTGAAAGGATAGCCCCACATTGAGTCTCGTATTCAAATACTAAAGAAACAATTTAGTGCAATTCCAAACATGTTAGGACAAGCAAGTAATTTTGGTTGAAGTGAGGAGCTAAAGTGTGTGGTTGCTGAAAAGAGTGCCTTTGATGATTGGATTAAAGTAAGTGTCACCTTGTTGTTCAATTTAATTTACAATTTGATCATATCTTAATTTTATTCATTACAGAGTCATCCAAATGCAAGGCGCTTAAGGAATTATAAATTTTCTCATTATGATGACTTTGTTACTATATTTGGGAAGGGTTGTGCAAATGGGCAAGGTGCTATAGAATTTTCTAAAACAATGGATGAGATTGATAAAGAAGCAGATAATGAACAGCAATCTGAGTTCAATCCATTTGGCCCAATAAATGATCTTGTTAGTAATGCAATTGATAGTCACACAAGTATAGGAATAACTTCAGCACAATCAAGAAAGAGAAGTAGAAAGAGGTCTAGGAATGAAGATTCATTGGTTGAGGTATTAACTACCATAGTGAACAAATTTGGTAACATACAAGCTGCTCCTAGTAATAGTATTAGAAGAATTGCTAATTGTTTCTAGTTTGAGTCAGAAAGTCCAAGTAAAAGACTGAAAGTATACAATGAACTAAAAAGAATTGATAGACTGACAATTGAACAACGAATTAAAGCTGGAAAACTTCTTGTCTAAAATCAAGCTTATACAAATCTTTCATTCACTTTGGATGATGAATACAAGTTAGGATTTATTCTTGGTCTGTTTAAGTAAGGTGTGATTTAATAGTTGATGACATTTTAGAAAATACTATTGGGGTGACTTTATGAAATGTATGTATTTTATTTTCAGATGAAATTTTTGGTCGATTAATTTCATCTTTTGGATGATTTTTTGGATGAAACTTTTGGCAAGATGCCATCTTTTGGATTATAAACTAAATATATACAAATTTTTGACAAGATTATATGTTATCATTGGGAAATAGTGTTATTATCTCATTTGTTTTGTTTTTTTTTTTGGGAATGACTGAAAATTTTAACCAATATTTTTTTTCTGAATGATTTTAACCAAATTTTTTGAATATGCAATATCTATTATGTTATAAAGAGTTTTATTGTTGTTTTAAATTATTATTTTTTTGAAAAAAATTATTAACAAATTAATTATGCAATTAATTAAATTAATTATGCTATTAATTGTTGTGATAAGTATATATACTTTTTAGTCTTTATAATTATTTATTATTGCTATTTTTTTTATAAAATTATATGAAAGAATAATAAATGAAAAGTATTGCACTAAGTAAAAAAAAAATTAATTATTTGTATTTTACAAAAAAAAAAAAAAAATTACATTCCATTCCTATGTCAATCAAACAAAATGATGTTAATATTCTCATGAATAATATTCATGTACACAACCAAATACTATAATGTTGTTTTCCTAATTTCAAAATTTCTTTTTTCACTTTCCAAAAAATCTCAAATTTATTCCGTAAAATAAAATCAAAATAGCAAACAACCTCTTAACATTTTTAATTACCAAAAGTGTACATAAATTATTGGAGTATCACTTATGGGGGATCCTTGCTAAAAATATCTCTGACAAAATTATTTGCATTGGCCACTGAACTATTGAGACCACATGATAATTGTGATGCATTGAGAGAATGCTAGTGACGTGGAAAAACATGTTTGGAAGGAACTTAGGGCTTCTCAAGGAGCCATCAAAACACTAAATATGTGTGAGATTTTCATAGATGCATATTGCCGCAGTGCACGGCATATATGCAGTGCGCTGTACACACTGCATTTTTTTTTTTTTTTCATTTTTTTATATATTTAATAATTATATATATTATTATTTATATTTATAAAATTACAATATATTTTTTTAAAGTAGTGCATTGATATACTCTTACTTGTTTTGAATTCGAAATTTTTTTTAGTTTATTTTTTTTATAATCATGTACATTATAATTATTTAAGACATTCGGTATGTTATTGAAAAATTTGAAAAAATTTAACATGCCGAAAAGAAGATTCAAACTGTATGTTATATGTTTGACTTTTTTATTTAGAAGGGTACATTATAAAAGTATATTTTAATTTATTGTGTGTAAATTTAAATGTGAATACCATAAATTAATTTTATAGTAATAAAAATAAATTTTCAATTTAAAAGTGATGCACTAATTATTATTTAAATATAACAATTGATATAATATTAATTTTTTTTAATTTTATTAAAAAATAATATAATAATAAAAAATATTTTTTAGTGTAATTTTTAGTGTTATGGTGGAGAGAAGATAATTTTTAATACTAAATTTGGTGATAGTGTAACATCAAATTTGATGTACTCCTTGGAGATGCTCTTAGCATTGGAGAGGTTTGTAGTACGCCAAACCAAAAATTAATATGGGTGAGTTTAACATTATATCTTTTCTATTATTAATTAAAAATATTTTTATATTATATTTTATTAAAATATATTTTTTTTTTTTTGAGTGGATAGCTCGATATACTTTCACTCCATACTTAAATTAAGTATATAATTTACATTGATTTAAAGGATTTAATGGGAACATCATTCGTAAAAATAAGTATATCTTAAAGAATATAAAAATAAAAATAAAAATTAAAACAAATAAAATAAAATGAATATATAATGTAATTTCTTCAATTAATATTGATGCCTTAAATCAAAAAAATATATTAAATAATAATGTGTAGAATATGGTAGAAAATTTGAGAAATGCTTACTATTATTATACTTTAAAAGAAAAATACTAAAAATTTGAGAAATAAACTAAAATATTATATTTTTGCATCATATAAAAATTGTTAGAAAGTGGTGGTACCCTTAGATTAGAGATGCACGAATGACTTCAATAATTGCTTTTATTTTTTTATTTTAGTTTTTATGGTTATATGTGAGTCTCCAAGTCCATTAATTGGTTTGGAACATGGATCGATGTGTACAGGCTTGACAATCAATGAGGCTAAACGATGTTTGGTGGCCCCAGTTGATGTGCCAATTCCATCACCATGTTGGAATATGAATTGAGCAGTTCTTGCCATGTTCAAGCACATCTTCACCATTATTTTTGGCAGGCAATTATTCCCAATTATTATCTCCTTGTTCACCATTTTCCATGAATTTCTTCTCAATTCTTTTATGTGATTTATTGCTTCTTCTTCTTCCCATATTCCTTTCTCTGCCATGTAGCACTCCACTGATTTCTTCACATCTCCTCTTTTAAGCTCATCCTATATATAATTCAACACTTGTATTTTTTTATTTTTTTTTTTTAAAAAAAGTAACAATAAAAAAAGGTTGATAAAAATATTGAGTAATTAATACTAATTAATACCTTTGAAGTTCCTAAATCATCACTAAGCCTTGTTATAAGAGATGACCAATAAATCAGCTTAGAGTGAAAATGGTTGAAATTGTAATCCAGTAAGGTTTCGGGTATGGAGCCATCTAAGAGTAAAATACAAGCATGAACTATAGCTGCATGACCACCAACTGAAGTAGATGAATTTTCCAAGTATTCATTCAAACTTGGTGTATAATCATTATAAAACCACCTTGCTTCTACAAGATATGATTTGCAGAGATTTAACCACTGCCACAAAAAGGGTTAATTAATTAAATAAAGGGATATATAGAAAGTAGTAAGGAAATAAAGTTTATTTTATAAGCATGATTACTAGGCTATTAGCTTAGCTAATTCTAATAAACGTTTTGTTGGAGATAATAATATGAAATGAAATAATATTTATTTTATTTTTTTATTGGTTATATTTTAAAGTAATGACTATTTCATTTCAAAATAAAAAGGAAGATTAATCTAAGATGAAAAAAAATTAATAATATTTTTATTAATATTTTTTTATGCATTTTAAATTTTATTTTATTCGTATTACTATTTCCATTATGATTCCTTACTATATTTTTTTTTAGGCTAATTAGTAATTTTTTTCTCTGAACTTTGACATGTATTAAATTGTGCCCATGAACTTTTTTGGTCGTTAAAAATTCCCCCAAACTATTGAGATTGTTAAATTTAAGGACTTTTGTCTAATTTCATTCAATTTTACTGTTTCAGTGATTGTTTATGTACTAAACCATACTCCCTAGATTTTGATATCTATCAAATCATCCTCCTCAAACTTTGATATGTACTAAATCATGCCCCTTGAACTTTCATCCATGTTAGAATTTTTTTACTAAAATTAGACAAAGTCTTTAAATCTAACAATCTCAATAGTTCAAGGGGAATTTTTAACGGCCAAAAAAGTTCAGGAGACATGATTTGGTACATGTCAAAGTTCGGGGGGAAAAATTAATAATTAGCTTAATTTTTATTCATTCCAACTAAACATCACCTAACCTCTTACCTACATACCTCTTCTTTAATGTAGGAGGAAATATTCAAGCCATGGTTTTGAAGAACATCATCGATCACTTCATTACCAAAATTAAGCATGCCAAGATAGCATGTTTTCAAATAAAGAGGAAATTCATCCCTTATTGCCCTTATGTCCCAGCTGCCAAAATAAAGAGAGAAAGGATCAAGAGAACTGAATGAAGGCTAAGAGAGAAAGAGATGAATTAATGATTATAAATTAAGGAAAATGATTGCCTATTTCAGACCTTTCTACTGCATTTGTGAAAAGTTCAAGCTCATCTAATGATCCATATATGTCATAAACATCATCTATTGCTGTTAATATGCAAACGAACTTGGTTAAGCCTATCCTGCATTTGGAGAACTGTGGCTCAGATACGATTCCCATGGCCCACAAATAGTTCTCCACCACACGATCTCTTGCAAAAGGTAGATTTTTCTTGAATCCCAAATTTTCCCACCACCTGTATTTTAATTATAATTCAAACACGCATGTGCTTTTTTATTAGTTTCAACTTTTATTCTAATTATGCTTTAATTGACTAAGAAAAGAATAATTAGTTACTGATCTGATAAAGTTGTATAATAATATCATTAATTACTTACCTTCCCAACTCCTTAAGCTCATTTTGATGCACAGATTGGACCAGATTATAATCCAACTTAGCCAACTCAAGCAAAGTCACACTCTTTGTCTCATCCATTTGGTAGAGATCAATGAAATTCCTAGCTTCAGATCTTGGCATCCTCCAATACAGTGGAACTTCCAGTGATTGTTTCACTTGCTTACCAAACAAAGTATTATCCATTTTCCCAGCTGAGAAATATCTTAGCCTTTTGGTGGTGAAACTCTTGGCTTCCTCCAAAACATTTTCTTCAGCCATTCCAAGGTGTGAAGCTTCATACAAACTCAAAATTCCATGCTTGTTACTGCTTAAGCTGTCCAAGAATTTCCCATCTCTGCCTCTAAATCTGTCAAACACATCTACATTCAAAACAAATATTTGTTACATATATATATATTCAATTCTTCTGATATATGTTATTCCATAAATAATTTACGTATACCTGAGCCAACAAATAAGCCATGTTGCCTAAGAATACGAAATCTAAGTGCTGTCATGAAGAGATCATTACTAGTAGTTTGATCATTATGTGCGTAAATGAAAGAAACAGCTTCTTCAATCTCATTTTCGAAGTGATATTCGAGTCCCAACCTTTGGATAGAATCAATAAGCTTCAAGAGAATACAAGGGTCTTTTGTGGTTCTAAGTGAAGTACTCGTAACTTGCTTCAACTCTTGTAGTCGTTCAGAGTGTAACTCATACTGCAACAAAAACAAAATTAATTAATTACCTTAGTTTTAAATTAAATAAATATGTATAAATATGTTATATATAAACGTATATATATATTTGTAGATAGTACTGACGTTGTAGGGAGTAAAGAAAGAGTCGATATGCTTATTTTCCCAAACTGTAGGATGGTACTTAGCTGAGCGTCTTTGCTGGGGTCGTAGTACTACTAGTATTGATGATCGGAATCGGTTTTTTAATCTTGTATTAATTGTTGCTGTTGATGATGCTGATGATATTGGCTTTAGTGGAAGTAGAGAAGTAAACGGGGAATAAATAATCGATGACATTGATGGATAGAGCTAACCCGAATCACTCATCCAAGTTTTAATTGCTGATAACATCTAATTATGGCACAAATATATATACAAGTCACTACTAGTGCTCGTGGGGGTGGGGACCATAATTTTTAATGATTAATAAAATAATAATAAATTGTCAGATGAAGTGTATACGTTACATATTGATATTTTTAGTTGGGAAATTTGATTTTCTATACTTAAATATTTTCAAAATTTCTTTTTTGAATCAATACATTTTACACTATGAAAAATATGACTCTTTTTTCAAAACTCCAAAAATACCCCCTCTATCTACTTTGTCTCTCTCTCTCTCTCTCTCTCGGACCGAAAAAAAAAAAAACATATGGTCCGATGGTCGGACCACATGGTCCGATGGGGTCCGACCAATCGGACCCATCGGACTATGTGGTCCGACCATCGGACCATGTCCATCTCTCTCTTCGTTTTCCTTAAAAAAAAAAAAAAAAAAAAAATATGGTCGATGGTCGGACCACATGGTCCGATGGGGTCCGACCAATCGGACCCCATCGGACCATGTGGTCCGACCATCGGACCATATGTTTTTTTTTTTTTTTTCCTGTTCGAGAGAGAGAGAGACGAAGAGAGTGAGAGGGGGCGGTACAGTGGGTGGGTGGTGGAGGTGAGCCGTGGTGGTGCATTTGAAGGTGGGGGCGGTGAAATGGTTTGAGCGTCGACGGCGTGGGTGGTCTGCCGTGGGTGTGTGGGTGCGGCATCGAGAGAAAGAGAGAAAGAAAGAAAGAGAGGCGAAAGAGAGAGAGAGGGTTGATGGTTTCAAATGGGGGGGTATTGTGGGAATTAAGAAAATGTTATCCCATTTTACCAATATTCCCCATTTTAAGTTTAGGGAAAAAATTATTTCTTAATGTAAGCATAGAAATTCAAATTTCCCTTTTAGTTTCAGAGAAGAGAAAGATAGAGAGAAATGAACATGAATGAAAACTAACTTCATTGAATTAAAACAGAGTAATACAATGATGAGAACCTGCAACTCAATAGACAACAACCAGCAACAAAGCAACACACCAGCAACAATAATACTTAAATAACCAGAACACCAGCAACAAGAATACTCAAATAACTCAAATAACCAGAACACAGTAGGAATGATTCAAATGGTGAGCTATTATTGAATTGAAGCACAATGAGATGCTCTTCTACACTCGGCAGAGAGCTAAGGTAGCTCTCTACTGATGCAGTAGAGAATTCTCTATTACAAAATGCATACTGAAAATTAACATCCCTTTCCCATACAAAAGGTAGCTCACTACTAAGTACAATTACCAAAATACCCCTTCCTAGATCACACATCATTGGTTTTACCTTGCTTACCCCTCAAGGTGCTGTAAGTGTGTAGCTTCGTCAGGACTATAAACCAAGATGTCATCAAAGAATACCAAAACACATTCTCGAAGCCAAGACTTGAAAAGCGCGTTCATCTGAGATTGGAAGGTGGCAGGAGCGTTAGTAAGACCAAACGACATGACCAAAAACTCATAATGACCTTCATGAGTGCGAAATGCCGTCTTGTGGACATCTTCAGGCCGCACTCTGATTTGGTGGTAACCTGAGCCCAGATCAATTTTAGAGAACACTTGAGCACCATGTAATGCATCTAAGAGTTCATCAATGACCGGTATGGGAAACTTATCTGGAATGGTGGCTCGATTAAGGGCACGGTAGTCCACACAGAACCGCCAGCTACTGTCCTTCTTTTTGGCTAACAAGACCGGGCTAGAAAAGGGGATGTTGCTATCTTGGATGATCTTTGCGCCTTTCATTTGGTCAATCAATCGCTCAATCTCATCCTTTGTGATCTGGGGGTATCTATACGACCGAACACTAACTGGTGTTGCATCCGGTCGTAAAGTGATGGCATGATCATGTTATCGAGGTGGTGGTAGAGACCGTGGCTCCTCAAACACGGCATTATAGTGTTGTAGCAAGGCGGAGATGGCTTCCGATGGTTCTTCCTCTGTTGCCATGACTGCCGAATGGCCTAATTCCACCCAAACACCAATCTTCTCGGTTTGTAAAGTAGCCATTAAGGACTTCAGAGAAACTGGTGTTTTATGCAAGGTGGGATCCCCTTGTAAAACCACCCGTTTGTTGCCAAGATGAAACTCCATGGTATGCTCTTGCCAATGGTGTGTGGTTTTCTGCAATGTATTCAACCATTGAACTCCCAAAATCACATCCGTATTGCCCAACGGAAGCGAAGAAAATCATCCACAATATCAATACTTTGCAAAGTCAATGGTACTCCACGGCATACCCCCGTACCTTTAATTGCTTGCCCGCTCCCAAGTTGCACTCCCTAAGCCTCGGTACTTGTGACTGGAAGCGCCAATTTGGTGGCAAGATCAAAAGTAACAAAATTGTGAGTCGCCCCGCTATCCACTAATACCACCACATCATGTCCATGGATTGATCCCAACATTTTCATTGTCTTTGGAGGAGTTAAGCCCACCACGGAATGTAGAGAGACTTCAACCGTTTGGGCTTCTGCGGCTGTCCCCACCGGAGGAAGTCCGACCATCTCAGCAACATAGTCGTCCGGGGGTTCTTCTTGGGCCTCATCTTGGACCACCACCACCACTAGCTCAGCCTCCTTACACTCATGTCCCCGAAACCAGCGTCCATCACACTTGAAACACACACCACGTTCCTTCTTTTCTCTTAATTCGGCCTCTATGAAGCGTTTGAAGCTAGTTGGTGAAGATGATGATGATGCCGAAGTAGTCTTACTGTTGACTGAAGTGGTTGAATATGTTGGGGAAGAAATCACGTGTGGAACCCCGTGTCTCAGGCATACTTAATGAACTGGGCCGGTTATGAATTAATCTATTGGACCCGGTTTTATAGTTTCTCACAAGAATTTGGTTTGCTTCAATTGACTCAGCAAGTTCCATGGCCCTAATGAGCCCATTAGGATGCAATAGGCGTAATGGGCCTTGGATTTCCATTCTCAGCCCATTAACAAACACAGCCTGCAACCCTTGGTCTCCCATTGTTCCCATAGCAGCTGCAAGAGATTCAAACCTCCGACGATACTCTTGCACGGAGTCGGTTTGGCGGAGAGCGAAGAACCGATCGTAGATTGTCCCTTCATGAGCAGATCGGAATCGGCGTAGAAGCATTAATTTCAATTCGTCCCATGAACCGATAGTATTCCTGGAATTCTCCCAACGAAACCAGTTAAGCGCCGCCCCCTCTAAACACATTATCACCGCCTCTAATTGCTCCGCCGGCGTCAACCTCTGCAACCCAAAGTAACGGTCGACTCTGTAAGTCCATTCGTCGGGATCTTCGCCTGAATCAGGCAATTCTATCTTCCTTGCCCGAAACTCCAAACGCCTTCCTCCGTTTCCATCTCTCCCATTCGACCCAACCACTGCCGGCGATGGAGGTCTTTCGTTTACAGATCGCCGACCGGAGCTCTGCGTCGGCGCTTGGCTCTCTCGGAGTGCACAAAACTCATCGGCCATCCTCGCCTGGCCATTCAAGCACATTCAGATTTGTTCAGCAAGTCCCGTAACAGTTCGTTCTTGGGATTCCTTGAATTCTCCGAGAATCAACTTGATGTTATGAATATCCTGCTTCACGCTATCCAACCCGACTTCAATCCCTTCAACTTTTTTCTCCATCCTCATCGACGACATTCACCAGATTCGGCCGGCTCTGATACCAAATGATGAGAACCTGCAACTCAATAGACAACAACCAGCAACAAAGCAACACACCAGCAATAATAATACTCAAATAACCAGAACACCAGCAACAAGAATACTTAAATAACCAGAACACAGTAGAAATGATTCAAATGGTGAGCTATTATTGAATTGAAACACAATGAGATGCTCTTCTACACTCGACAGAGAGCTAAGGTAGCTCTCTACTGATGCAGTAGAGAATTCTCTATTACAAAATGCATACTGAAAATTAACATCCCTTTCCCATACAAAAGGTAGCTCACTACTAAGTACAATTACCAAAATACCCCTTCCTAGATCACACATCATTAGTTTTACCTTGCTTACCCCTTCTAGCATAAGTAAATTTAATTGGAGGCCTCACATTCGTATCAGATATATTAGGTGGTTTTTACATAAATACTTTTTATGTTACTTTTACATTTTTATTGTCCTTATTATTATTATTATTATTTATGTATATTTTTACACAATTAAATTTTCAAAAATATTGTTTAAAATTTAAAAGATATTGTATTTTAGAAAAAAAAAATTTAAAAACAACTAAAAAACAACAAAACAACAACTACAAAATATCAGATAATTGCAATATGCAAATCAATATCAATTGTTTTTATACTACTAAGTTTTTTTTACTAAGTTCTGACAACTTGAATATCATTTTGTACTATTACGTTATTTTCTTCTTAAAGTTATTTGTTACAGCTTCATACTTCTTTACTCTTTTTTATTCTTCTTTTTGGGTTAGTGATAGCTGAAATGACTTATTTTTTACAAATAAAATTAATGATTACATTAATAATAGTGTTGACGCTGAATAATGATCAATTCCATATAAGCAGTAGCAGCTAACGAATGTATGAATAGAAAATAAAAAGAGAACACCCCAATTATAGTAGTTAACTCCCCTTATCGTGAAGGTGTGTCTACTTAGAGTTTTTATTTTTACAAAAATCTAATTGCCTTACAAGAGAATTCAAGAAAAAATGACTAAGTCTGGCTTCACTTCACAATTTCTAGAGAGAGAAAGTCCGAAGAGAGATAACCTCTCACCTTGTAGAAGAAATGTAAAGTGTGAATAATGAGCTAGAAAAACTCTCCTTATATAGTGAAGGAGGTCCAATCAAATTATAATAAAATATAAGAAAATTCGCACAAAATTCGTTGAGAAATCCTGTGGTATCTCGCGAGTCAATTTTGATGTCCAAAACTTTGGAATTACAACGAAGATGTGAGACACACTTAGATCTGTCTTGAAAATATATTTAATTTCCAGTTGAATCACGTCATTTGGATGAAAATTGAGAGATTTATGGCCTTTTTACTTAGTAGTGTGCACTGTTGAAAAATGATTACAAGATCAGGCTGAGTTTTAGGTGCCCAGGTTGACAACTGGTTTATTCAAATTTAGGCATATTTGGAGATGCTTGAATGATATGATAGCTATCCTTTTTTTTTTTGACCTTAGGGAAGTTCTCTTGGAGATTTTACTTGATATGCACGAGTGATGCCCGGTGAATCACTAGTAACAACTAGGTGACACCCGGGTGATCACTAGTTCACATAGGTATCGGTAGACTTGCGCGTGACACATGGACACGAAATATTGACTCGCAGAAGCATCCAAATCTTATTTAGGGGTAAAATAAGATTGATGCCCAGAGCTGAATTGTTGTTTGAAGGACAAAACAATGAGCTCCAGGATAATGTCAGCCTCGACAGCAAGTGTGCTTGCACACTGGCGCCCGGTGATGCCTTAGGGCTAAGTCACTACTAGAACTGCAAGTATGTTTGATTTTTGTATGGTTGAAATAAAACATGGGACTAATTCGGTACAAGACCTAGTATGGAAAATTATATAAGGGAAATAGTATGACCTTATGTGACTCTAAAGTCCATTATTTTGGATAGAAAACTGAAGTTCACCTCTATGTTTTAATAAAGTCTACAAAGGGCCATGAGTACGAAGCTAAAGTTTAGTACAACTTTTTACCTTTAGATGGCTAGTCCATAAGGATGAATCACATACTGAAAGATATGTTGCAAGCTTAAGTGATGGATTTTAAGAATTCATGGAACAAGTGTCTGCCTTTGATAAAGTTTTCGCACAATAAATAATTATCAAAGTACGATAGGGATGGTTCCCTATAAGATGCTGAATAGTATGAAGTATCATTTAAAAAAAACTAGAACAGAAAATACTTAGATCCAAAGTCAGTTCAACGGACCAGTAAGGCTTTAGAGAAGATTATGGCCAAAGTACTTGCTTCTCAAAATAGATAGTAAAAAAATATGTAGATTTGAAGCGGGGACGTTACAAATGAAGCTCAGAAATACAGAAATCCCAAGTAGGAGAAATCATGTCTTTCTATGAATATTATCAGTGAAAATAATAAAATACTTTGGGGACAAGGGCAAGATATGCCCTAGATTTTTAGGGTTTTTCTAGAAAATTAGATTGGTGGCTTATTATCTAGTCTTGCCTCAACATTATTAGTAGAATACAATGTCTTCTATGTTTCAATGTTAATGAAATATGTTTCAGACCTAACTTATATTTTGAGTTACGAAGCTCTAAAACTTCAATCAGACTATTTGATGAGGAACAATCTGGGCAGATTTCAATAATTAGGACAAAGTCCTTCGGAACGAAGTTATTATATTAGTTAAGGTACTCTAGAGAAACAGTAAGGTGGAGGAAGTCACCTGAGAATTAAATTCTGCCTTGAGGGCTCAATGTCCAGAGGTTTTCAGAGTAGATTTCTAGGAAAAAATCCTTTTAATGAGAGGATAATTGTAATGACCGCATAGTTATATCATGAGAATTAGCAAATAATTAAGGATTTAATTATTAATTTTTGATTATTTTCTTCTTAGTAGAAACTAAGGCTATTTGTCAGAAATTGGCCATATGAAAATAATTTCTCAACTATGGAGATATATTTGAATTTTAGGTGTAATATATATGTTATATATGAAATTTTATAATTTTCATATTTTACGCTCGGTAACAGTGGAACGCGGTGATTCGGCCAATAGAGTCACTTAGATGCAGTTAAGTATCTTAAAATTACCGGGACAAGAATGATAGAAATTTAGAATGTCGAGATTATTTGGGGTTATAATTTTAAAAAAATTAGGTTATTTCTTAGTGAAGTAAATGGCAAAATGGTCTTTTGCTCTCATATGTTTTATTTTTAAAATTAATAGGATTTCTAGTAAATCCAATGAAAATATAGGAATGGGAATGGGAATGGGAATGGGAATAGGAATGGAATGGAATAAAATTTAAAATGGATAAAAAAAATTGATAAAAAAATAATTAAATTTTTTTTCTTGTTATATTGGAATGGTCATTCCTTCCTTTTTAAAATGGAATAGCCATTCCACCAAAATGGTGGAAAGAGCATTCCATTGGAATGTCATTCCAATACTTTAAAATGCAACCAAACAAATGAATGGAATGAAAATTATTTCCTTTCCATTCCATTCCATTTCATTACCTCCAACCAAACGCCAAGTGGATAGGTATTAGCTGAATTAAATAAGTTTTGTTTAATAAACTAGGGAAAGTCAAAACCAATACCTCTTCACTTTCTCTCTCTTCTAGTTTGGCGAAACCAAAAACAAGGAGAAAAACTAGACCTTCTTCCATCATAATCTAATCACAATCAAGGGATTTCAACAAGATTTCAAGTAATTAGAGTTAGATTCAGCTCAAGGTAAGCTCCTTCTCTCTTCTCTTTGATTTTTGAGTAAAAATTTAAATTTAAACATGTAATTTTGAATTTTGGCTACTGTTGGGTTTAGGTAGTGTTAAAACTGAGTTTTTAAACTTGAATTAGGTTTGTTTGAGCTATTTGATAGTTGTTTGGTGGGTTGTAGCAAGTTTGAACTAGTTTGAGCTTTTAAAGCTCAAACTTAGCTCTTTAATGGTGAATTTAAATTTTGAGCTTGGTTGATGCTTTTAATTGTTGAAATATGATTATTAGACCTAAATTAGGTGTTCTAGAAAGTTTGGGAATGTTTGGATTCGATTTGTGGTAGTTTTGAGGTTTGGGAAAAATTTACTGTGAAAACGGCATGTCGTTTCTGGGAAAACAGTCTACCTTTTTCTAGGCAGAAAACCCATAAAAACGGCCTGCCATTTTCTTAGGGAATTTTTCTCAAAATCTCATTTTCGATGTTTTCTTGTTATTTAGGATTTTGCCATGTTGTTTATCGATAGGGAAACTTTTAGTTTTGAGTTTAAGTCCCCAAAAATGAATTAGCGAATCACTTACTAGTTTTAACATAAATTGTGACTTAAGGTCTTAAATCGTTGAGCAGCATTTTTCACTCAGAGTTATCGATATACTTGCATTCAGAATCAAGGTAAAATTAGTATAATAATTGTATATGTGCTCACATGTTTAGCGTACATGTTTATGAATACTTATTAGATAATATATCAGTAATAGCAGTATTAGTGTACATAGAGTTGCACTGAATACTGACGGATATATATTTCGCATAGTACAGATTGACGCTATCACATCGCTGTGACTAGAGTACCGAGTATTCGCTAATATTATGGTCAGTAATACTGTCGTACGAACGTTCCAGACTTAGATGTGGGGTACGCGATAGGATTCTTATTGAATGTATTGGCACCTAGTTATAATCATGTATATGTTTATGATTATGATTATGTTTTTCTTACTGAGTCTATCGATTCACGGTTATTATGTTTATGTGCAAGTAAGAGCTAGAACCGAACATGGATGAGTCTCGAGCTGGATAGAGATTGTACATATCAACACAGTTAGACCTGGAGTGTTCAGGGTCTTCGGGATAGTTTAGGCTTACTTTTGATAGTTGTTAGACGATTGATTTTATAGTACAAGTATTATGCAAACTTATGTAACTTTTAAAACAGGATCCCAGATTATGTAAATTATTATATATATTTAAGATTAAAATTTAACTATGCGAATTTTAATTATTCATGTTTTTTAATAAATCTTTTGATCAGTAAGAGAGTGCACAATACTTAGAAAATACGATAATGTGCCTAATCTAGTAGGGCGTTACAAAAATATTTTAATAATTAATTGTGACAGATACTTTAATGGAATGTCTCACCTACATAAATATAAGTTACTGGTTGTCAAGCTCACTATTCTTACACTTTCTATCAAATCACTGTCAAAAGAGCTAGAGAGAGCTCGGAAGAACCATATACCCCACTAATTTTTTTTTCTCTCTTATTTTTGCAAATACGAAGATCTGATTAATATATTGTTGAGATCTATATTTATCAATAAATGGAGGTACACATTTGATCCTTTTGCATATATGTTCAATCTATATTCCGGATTTATAGGATTGTCCATACATGCTTTAGTTTCATATTAATCTAACATAATGTAGTGGGAGAAGCTCGTTCATATTAGAAATCTTGGAGTACTGAAATTCTAGATCTAATGAATAGCTGTCCGAGTTGTAACTTGTAAGTTTATAATTTATAGAGAAATACTAAAGGATACCAGTGGTGCCTAATACTTTCCTATGTGTCATTATCTCTATTGGTCTAACTAAGTATTGGGTTCCATATAATTTAATATAATAACTTTTAGGGAGTATCTCTAACAAATCGCAACGTCGCATGTCGAAAAAGTCCTAAGCACCACTAACATCTAATAGCAATACTCTCATTTATATTATAGATTATTTGAACAATGTTGTTTTCTAACTGAAATAATGGAAAGGAGGGATCACTGTTCCTCTAGTGCCCATCAATTTCTTTAATCATAAACTAATGGTTCTTAAAAGACTAAGCATGGAAAACGTTGATTATTTTTTTTTTAATTTATTAAAGTGATGTTTGGTTGAAAAAAAATAAAAATATAAAAATAGAAATATAAATAAGAATGAAATTGAATCAAATTTAAATATATAAAGAATTAGTAAATATTATGAAATATTATTTATGAATGTCCAAATCACTATATTAATTATCACCATTAATGCTTGATTGTATTTACTTTATTACATATTAATTTAGTTTTCCATTCTTTTAGTCAATGCTTTTTTAATAGGGTTCACCCCACTGAAATAAATAACTGAGAAATTCTCATTCAGTTTCTCTTTCTCTCTTCATCTTCTTCTTTTCTTCATATCTATTTTATATTATTCTATGTTATTTTATAATACGTTATCAGCATGAGTGTCTGCCCAAGCTTCAAGCACAAGTCTCTGCCCGAGCCCCAATATAAGTATTTTGTTAAAGTTCTTGAATTGTTTCAAGGTTACGATACACTAAGTATTTTCTTTATATCTATATATTATATATGTATGTATGGGTGCATTTTTAATGGGTATTACCTATAAATGGGTAATATTAGAAAATTTTGAGTTTTTATAATTAATTTTTCTATTTAACTAGAAAATTTTCAACTTAATTGGACATTCACATATTGGACCTAAATAAATATAAAAATTGGTATTTTTATAATGTGTGGTGCAGTGCAATTGGAATCGCATATTAACAATTCAAAACCGCAAACTGCACCGCACCGCGCAGTTTAGGAAAAATTCAAACCGCGACTGCACTGTAATGAATTTTAAACCATATTTTTTTTTTTGCAGTGCAGTCTGGTGCAGGCGGTTTGAGCGGTTCGATGAACAACCCTAAAGCCTATGTTAGCATTGCATTTAAATTTTCTACTGAGTAAAAACATTACTAATTAATGTTATTAGCCTACTTATTTATTTATTTTATAATTGTCTTTATTAACATAGTTTCCTGCTGCCTAATTTGTCAGATTTAAGGTTATATTTGAGATTATCAATTAAAATTGTTCATTGTTGCTTTCTGTTTAATTTTGTGTTTCTACTTTGTTAGGTCAGCTTTAATTTTTCCCATGAGACTTGTAAAGGCAATTACATGAGTTCTAGCACCTTGATGAAATTTATCAAATTGTGTAGTATATTTTTTTGACATAGCGAATTGGTCCTTAGTTATGGTAATGGGACTGCTCTTTTTTTTTCTTTTTTTTAGTGTTTTGTCTATTTTTTATTTTAAGTTTGTTTTATTATTTTTTTATATAGTCGAAATTGGTTTTATAGGTTTTGTTATGATTTTGTATGAGTTTATAAGTTTTGTTATGATTTTTTATATGGTAGAAATAGGTTTCACAGGGTTCAAAATTAGTTTTCACACTTATATTTTATTTTTAGACTTTTTTTTTGTGTATTATTTGTTATTTTGATTATATTTGTGAGCAATTTTTTTTGTGTGTGTGCTTTTTTTTTTTTTTACATTTGGTTGACTAATGAAACTTGTTTTAGTTATCTTTACAGTTTATCATTTATGTTTTGTTATGATTTTTTATAGGGTCAAAACTTGGTTTCATGGTGTTCACCAATTTGAAAAATAGTTTCACAGGATTCATAGTTTTTGAGAGTTTTGTAATGAAGTTGCTCCATATTATGATGTTATTGTATTTTTTATTTTAAGTTTTTTATTATATTGTTTCTAGATTCAAAACTCGTTTTTATACTTATATTTTGTTCTTGGATTTTTGTTGTGCATTGTGCATTATTTTAATTATATTTTTGAGTTTTTTAATTTTTTTTGTGTGTTTTTTTATTAGGTTGACTGGTAAACTGGTTTCAATTATCTTCTTTATTTATTGTAATATGTTTTGTTATGATTTTATTACTAGGGTTCACAAGTTTGAAACTAATTTGTGTTTACCTAATTAAACTTTAAATTTTATTTCTTCTTTTGTTATTTTAGGAAACTAATTTCACTTTGTAAAATTTTAAACTAGCTGATAAGTGAAATTGATTTCTGATAATTTAATTTTCGAAGCTATTTGTTGAAAGAAATAATGTGTAATATTTTTTTTTACTAACTCAATTTTGTGTTTCAATTTTTTTTATTGCTCAGTTGTTTTATGTCTATTTAATTTTTTACGTAATTGGTTTCTCTATTTAAATTTTTAATTGGTTGTTAATGTAACTGATTTTTTTTGTGTTAGAATTTTAATTATTTATTCAATGTAACTGGTTTCTTTTTATTCGATATTCAATTGGTTGTATAACGTATGTAAAAAAATGGTTGTTTAATGGAACTAGCTTCTTTGTGTCAAAAATTTTATCTGGTTAGTTAATGCAAGTTGTTTAAATGATTTAAGTATTCCCTTATGGTGATATGCTTTTTTCTTTTTTAATTAATTAGTTTTTCTGCTTTAATATATCATTTTATTATTTTAAGTTTCTTATATTTTTGTTTTAATGATTAATTAATTGTATTAAGTAACTAGTTTTTATATTTTGTTTTAATTTTAGTTATTTAAGTAATTGGTTTATGTGAGTTAATTTTTAATATAGTTATTTCACGTAACTAGTTTTTCTATATTAAATTTTTGCTAAGTTGTTTAATGTAACGAGTTTTTGTTATTTAGTTTATAAGTTATAATTAAAAATTATTTTATGGTATATATATTTTTTTTTAAGTAATTGATTTTTGTAATTGATATATATTTTCATTACTGTAGGTTGTATATATTTGTTCACTTTTTAGTCGATTGTAATATATAACTAGTTATGTATTAAATTATTATTTTTGTTATAATACGTGTATGGTTCTAAGATTTAGTTTTTAATTTGATTAATCTACACAACTAGTTTCTTGGTATCATATTTTTAACTAACTGATAAATATTACTGATTTTTCATTGTCAAATTCAAAGCTCCAACTCCGATGCAACTCTAACGTCCAACATCGGTGACAACTTCGATGTCTAACTATAATGACTTTTTTGACAATGATAGCTATTTTGTCGAATGTTCTCATTCTATTTTCTCAAAAATTTGTAATTGGTTTTAATTTTAGTCTCTTGATTTTAGTTTTAGTAGTGAGTTGGTGATCAAGTCTTAGAGCTTCTAAGAAGCACGTAAAATTTATATATGAAATTTGGTATTTGTAACTAGTTTTTTTTGTTTAGAATCCAATTTTTGATTATATAAAATTAATTGGTTTATTAATTTAATGTATTAATAAAATTATTTTAGTATGAATTCAGCTTCTGTAAAAAAAAACTTCAGTTGAGATAATTTTTTTTTTATTTCAGTGTTTTATTTTTTTTTAAAAAAAAAAAGAAAAAGAAAAGTAAAAGAAAAAAGAAAAAAGAAAAACACAATTTAAAGCTTTTACATGGCATTCATCCTTATTTTTTCTTATATTTTAAAGTTTTTGTACAAGAATACCATATTTAGTATAATTAAGTTTTTATGTCATATTTATTAAATCTTACATGTTTTTTTTCTTCATATTTTTGTAAATAACCCTTGCCCTTATGCATGGCGATGTTTTTGTACCTATAATTGTCTTTGTGATGGTTGGAGGCACGTAGCAATCCAAGTGGTCCTTTTTTTTTTTTCTGTACAAAGACTTTGAGATGCCTCTTAAAAAAAACAGTTCTGGTTCTTGGGTGTAGGGGAAACAAAAAATGCAAAGTGGTATATTATCACATAGATTTGAACACTTGCGCACATGATCAATCAATCTACTCTATAACTGTAATAGCTTATCCTCATAAAATTTTCACACATGCTCTAACAACTATAAGCACAAGTCATCTCCCTAAATGTTGGAACTGACTTCCAATTATCACTACAAGGAATTTGCAATTGCAACAAAAGTGAATTTAGGAAGAATCAAATTTATTTTGTGTTCAGCGCCTCTGCTTACTTACCAATGTTTCTCTCAAGAAAAATGGATATAACAGATCGCGGGAGCAGCAAATGATGATGGTAAGACACCCAGCAGCACAAGGCAATACTGATGGTCCTGCTGCATATGCAGATAAAGATATAAAAACACTAAAAACCACACACAATGTAAAACCAATAATTGAAAACCCGCCAACCGCCATTGACAATTCGCAAAGCCAATTCTATGCCTTCGCTCTTTTCTCAACATGTAAACGGATAAACATATAGAAATAATCTTAAGCAAATGAAATAACAATATCTCTATTGGCTATGATATACAACCAAAATTGTAATGAAAAAGAGAAGGCAGAAGAAAGAAATTACATATCCCTTGGTTATTTGCCTATGTTTTAGGGGTGTCATGATATGAATGCAAGTTATACAAAGCTACTGCCTTTTTTGAAGTCAGAAACAGAAGCACCAGAGTTTCCTGCCTTAACCATGTACTAATTTAAGTCCATATTCAATCTACTCTTTTATGGGTTTTAGGGATCATGTATAATAAGGCAATACTAATATGGTCCTGCTGCATATGCATATAAAGATCTAAAAAGACACCGAAAGCCACACACAATGAAAAACCAAAAACCCGCCATTGACATTTTTTGCAAAGCCAATTTCTATTTCTTGGTTCTTTTGCCAACATTTAAACAGATAAACATGTAGAAATAATCTTAAACAAATGAAATTACATATCTCTATTGGCTATGAAATACAACCAAGATTGTAATCAAAAAAGAGAAGGCAAAAGAAAGTAGCCGGCAGAGAAGAACTGGATGGTTTGAGCCCCACATTAAAAGCAGTGAACAAATAAATGGCCTTGGCTCAGTAATTAGAGTTAAAATGGCCTATATATATATTAACAAATTCATATAGTTTGACAAGATATTTGAAAAAGATGATCCTCCTCAACAAAATTTGGTAATTCCTAAAACATCTTAAAATCTCAACCTTGTGATCAAAATATCCAAAACATTTAAAAAATAAACAGAAAAGAAAGACTGCAACAGTTAAACAAGAAAAATCCTAGCTTGAATGACTACAATAACTTCAATACAAGTTTACTCTGTTCATAAGTCAATTCATTCCTCTTGTTTTGAAGCTCCATTCCTTCCATGTGCAGCTTCCTCCACTTATTCTCCAATTCCTTCAACTTGGAACTTGCCATCAAAGGAAGTGCTTGCATCAATAAGTTTTCAGAGATGGAACTTACAAGTTTCAGAGAGTCCGTCAGGCATGGATATTTAGACGAGAAGTCATCTGCTTCATTAGGGTTGGTCTTTACTTCACTATCATTACTCACAATCTGCTTCGACTTGTTCTTAGTGCTTTTACCACTATCATCACTACCATGACCATTAATACTACCCCAAATCTTCTTGGACAACTCAAACGACTTGCGATCATGAGGCTTCGAAAGAATCTCGCCTTTTTCAACTTTCTCAGCATTACTAAAATACTTCTTCTTCAACCTGGATATCTTGGTCGACAACTGCCTCTTTTCCACATCGACGTGGAGATTTTTCTTGATAAAATCAAGAAAAGCGCTCATATCAGCGGTGGGGTCTTTCCCTTTCTTCGACTGATAATCAATCAATCCCTTCAAGATCTCAATTTCATCGTCGTCACTCCACAATCGCTGATGCGAGGATACCTGTTTCAGGTCCTCTTCAGCTGTGCCCTTCTTCTTCTTTGAGTTATTTCCATCAAGGTCTTTCTCAGCCGCACGCTTCGGCGGGGGAGTGGATGCTGGGGCAGGAGTCGATACATTGGCCTTCGTGGGCTTTTTCACCTTAGACTGGACAGAGTCATCAATAGACTTTGAAGGCTTGATAGTGAAGTCAGCAGTGGTCGGCGAAGGTGGGGCGGTGTCGTCCGAGACAGAGTCCGAATCCGTCTCCGAGTCGGAACCAGAGTCAGATTCCTCTTTGGTGTTAGTCAATGAAAGTTTTTCTTTTTCTTCTTCTTCTTCATCATCATCATCATCCTCCTCTTCATCTTCGTCTTCTTCGTGTTGACTAGATCGTTCTCCATTATCGGCCTCGGCTGCGACACCATTCTCTTCTTCAATGCCGGCTTCGCTTTCAGATTCTGACTCATCAGAAGAAGAATCAGCAGGAGGTGGTGCTTCCTTAAGCCGCCTGGGAGCCATGGGAATTGTATTCAAGGGAGTGAGAGAGATAGAAAAGAAGAGAAGAGAGGGTTTTGGTTTTAGTTTTGGTTTTGCAGGAACGGCGAATGGAGTTGGAGTGGAGAAGAACTGTATATAAGGCTTTTCTTTAGGGCTTCCAACAAGCCCACGTATGTGGCGATATTAGGTCCTCTCTGATATGAATACGTACAGGCCCATTAGATTCGGAAATTAAATGATAAACTTACAAAAATATTGAAATTTGGGTTAATTTTTACAAAAATACTGTCACATGGAAATCTTTTTAAAAATATTGTGATTTTGTAAAACACAAAGCAGAACAACTTAAAACAACAGTAGAACAACTAAAAAATACTAGTAGAACACCAGTGAAAACTTAACACGGTATACTGCAGTATGAAACTTATAAAAAAAACACAGTAAAAAAGTAAAAAATATCACCTGGCAGTATTTTTGTATAAAAAATAGCAAAAATTAGTATACTATGTATATTGAAATTTCTAATATTTTTATTTTTTTTATTATGAGGGAGAATTTTTTTCAAAAACATCGTGTAAGTTTTATACTGTGTGTACTGTGTTAAATTTTCACGGTTGTTCCACGGTTGTTTTTTAATTATTTCATTATTGTTTTAATTGTTCTGTTTTATTGTTTTACGGTTGTTTTATAAAAAGATAGTATTTTTGTAAAAAATTCCGTATGACAGTAAAATTGTAAACTTTTACTCAAAATTTAATATTTTTGTAAAAACCCCAATTAAAATTAATAGATTCATGTAAATTTGAGTGATAATTTCATACAACACTTTTTTTTAAAAAAAAAATTACATTTTTTTTTTTATATTTTTACGGTATTTTATAAAAACAACATGAAAATAATAAGAAAACTACATAAAAGTAACAAAAAAAATAACATCCAAACAATATCAAAATCACAACAAAAAATAGCATACAAATAATAAAAAAATCAACTACAAATAAATAAGAGAACAACATAAAAATACCTTATTTTCTGTAAATAAAATCATAAAAATCGGAAAAATATTTAAAATTTCATACAACCATATTTTTATAATTATTTTTTTTTTTTTGTTATTTTTGTGTATTTGTGAAATAATTCCTAAATTTTACAACCAATCATTCAACCTTTTTATAAAACTGTCAAACAAAAGGGCTATTTACAAAAATATGAAGAAAAAAAATCAATGTTTTGATATATATAGCACCAAATGTAATTATAATAAATATGATATTTTTTTAAAAATCTTAAAAATATAGGATAAACCTTTATAGATAAAAAGAAATGTCACAAAAACTGGAAAGTGTAATTTATTTTTTCATTATATAAAATAATCAATTACTTACACAAATGTTGTAACTATAAAAGCTTATTTAAAAAAACATGTAAAGACTAAAAAAATAGTAATATAATTTTGTTATGAAAATTAAATAAGAAAACAATTTATTCCACATAATCAAAACTATTTTCTTAATAAAAAATCCAACTATACAATAACCAAAACTCATATAAATTTTAGATGTTTTTTATAAGCTCAAAAACTTGATCATTAACTTGTTAGAGATTTTATATATCAATACAAGATAAATCAAGATAAATTACAACTCAATTGTAAAAACAATACAAGAATTAAAATAAGAGATTGGTTACATAAATATTACAACACATATATATAATATATATAAACACTATATATTATATATAAAAAAAAATAGAAGAGATGAATTACAATACATGTAATATTCAACAATATAATATAAAGAAGAATATATATATACACTATTCATAACCTTGAGTATAGATTAGTGGGGATTACCATGACTTGAACAAGGTATTACACCTTTGTCCAAAAGTTTATTTTCCCTATCTCTAAGCACTAAGGGAATTCTCATGAAAATAGCTTCGGGAATCATCAAGCCTTAGAATTTTCTAGCAACGTATTTTTTTGATAAAAAACTTACTTCATTCCAAATGAGCACCCAAGACCTCTTTTTATAGTGTTTAGATTATCAAGCTTAGAATTCAAACATACCACACTTCATTTCTTTCACATAAAATAAGTATTAATCCATTTTGTAACAACTATATCTTCATAGTTTTGAATTCTTTAAATCAAATTGTGTAATAAATCTTTTATGACACTAATTATGTGTGATCAACAAAAGAGTTACAAGTGACAATAAATTGTAACTCCTCTCCAAGTTACAACATATGTATGTAGGCTATAAAGTGTAGGTTAAAATCATATGTCACATATTTATTTACTATGCACTTAATATATATTATTCACACAATAATATATTTATCACATTTTAATCTATACTTATTATATTATCAAATAATATAACAATCCACCACTAGATTAAAATGTGTGACACAGTTGTAACATTTATTTAATCAAATAAACATTATATCAAAATATAATATTCTCCCACTTTGATTGAATAAATATATACTTTTAAGAAGTATTGCTTATATCCATTAGATAAAATATCTTTCGACTTGAATTTTACCTTAGTGTAGTTACCACAAAATTTGATAAAATTTTAAGTTTCGTAATTTCTTTAGTATAAACCAGTGATAACACACACCCTTATTAATGTTTACTTGAGACCGCATGTCTCACTCTTGCACCCGTTAATGACCATGTGCAAAATTCCAATTGATAGACTCTTTAGAGAATAACTCTCAATTCTTATAAGAAGTGGTACCATCTCTAGTCCATATAAGTGGAATTTTAGTGTCTCACAACTCTTAGACACTTCTTAAGCTTAAGCTCCATTAAAAAACCATTCGGTTTTAACCCTCAAATTTCACATGTACTCATCCATAGAGTGGAGATTTGAGTACCACATTCACTCTATTGACTTGTTATTACCTATTGAACTTAATACTAGATTTTGATTAATATTAAGATAGGTTACCATTAATGAGTAAAACACTAAGGGAGTTTAGGTCCCATCCCTCAAAAATTCATACTTTTATCTTGTACAGAGATTAAACGATTTGTTATAACTCTCACTATTGATTCTATGTGAATCATGCATGTCAAAATATAGTGTTCACTTTGTGACTATTTTTCTTTGTAAGTACTTAAGGTTTAAAATTTCAATCATAAAAGATTAACTTTTACACAACTCAAATTCTCAATCATTTTGATACCAAATATATTAAAATTAAACACTAATTTAGACACCAAACATATCTAAATTACATTTTATTTTAAAACACTAAGCATGTCTCAAATATACACATTTTAGTTTTAGACATCAAGTATGTTTAAACTTTTTTATATTGGAGTATGCACCCCCACACTTTCACATTTCATTATCAAGACAATATTTTGATTTTAAAATATAGAAGACCACTTTGTCTCTATAATTTCTCTTAATTTTAACTTCCTTCTTAAAATTATTTCCACTAAATTTTGGACACCAAATATGTTAAAATTTTACATATATGCACATAGCCAAATTGATGTTGAATTTTCATTTCAAAATCAAATAAACTAATTAATAATGTCTTTAACACATTTTGATTAATTTGTGGCTCGCCCCCACATTTCTAGTATAAAGTAAAAATTTTATAAGAATTATTTTTCACCAATATTAGTTATCTAAATAATCTCCACATTATTTAAATAACTTTAATTTAATCATTTTTCTAAAATACCTCTTAGAGATCATTATTAAAAATATATCATTTGACATTCTTAGTTTTCTCAACAAAACTAAAATATCAAACTCACATCACCACTTACAAAATAATATGATTATTTTTACTCATTGTTTTAAAGTTCTCCTCAATGAGATTAACCCAAATATTACACTAAAGTTAACAAAATTCTTATCAATTTTGTTCACCACTTTGATTTTAAGATTTAAAATTATTTCTCTAATTTTGTTATCTTTTCATAATTTTTTTTTGAATCCACGTTAATTCACTTTATTTGAATTTAAAATTGTTCTTTCAATTTATAACTCATTTCACAAGTTTGGATCCACTTTTGATCTATTTGTTCTTGCTATAACAAAACAATTCTCATAAGTGTAACTCTCATTATTATCTCATAAAATGAGATAATTATCACTTTTAATTTCCAAAGGATGTAACTTCTCAAATGTCACAATTTCTTTTTTCAAAATCACTATTGAAGAAAGAATTCTAAATTCTTTGTATGCACAATATAGATGATAATAATCTCTACATCAATAGTAATAAACAATATTATTATATTACTATCAATATTATAATCGTGCTATATAACTCATATTAACATATAATATATATATATATATGTTACTAATCAACATCTCATGTAACATACACATAATATCAATATTAAATTTACAAATACATATGTTATATATCTCATATACATATAATATATATATTTTAATATACATGTATGATATAGATTATATACATGTAATATTTATTATATATGCATGTCTCATATAAATACATAAAATATAGTATTTTGTTATAGAATACTATCACTTTTTGTTAAACATGGTTTTCACTTTTTGTCGACACTACCATATTCAATTTATCAACGAAAAAATGGACAATCCATATATATGCGGACCCGGCTAGAATGAAAAGTGCAAAAGACAAAAATTACACTATTGTCTCTATCGAAACAAATGAAGATTGAAATCCACCAATGATTATCATTAGTTTTCTTATCTACAATTTTTGGACAAATGCTATCTTCAATTATAAATAATTTAGAGATTGATTTTTAATTTCTTTTTATCTTACACTCATTTAAGTAATGTTTCTTTAAGTATTGGAACATCAATTTTTAATTTATTTTTGGATTAACTTAAAACATATTTAAATCATCAAGCTTTCTTAACCACTAATATATTGCATTCGGTATTCACTTTTTAATTGACAACATTATAAAATATATTATTTAGATACACATAATAATAATATCACCTAATAATTAATAATATTTTTTCTTTAATTTTTAATTGTATCACTTTCAAATAACATAGAAAAAAACTAGCATAAATTTAGTATACGTGCCTCGCACGTAGTTTTTTACTAGTATTTTAATATACATGTATGATATAGATTATATACATGTAATATTTATTATATATGCATGTCTCATATAAATACATAAAAAATAATTATTTCTACATATTTAACTTCACAATATATATATATGTATATTATATTATGCTCATCATATATAATATATATTACTCATATATGTTCACCCATGAATGACTTTCACACAAAATACGCTATTTTTAATAAAAGAAGAGATAAATCAAGATTTTGAGAATGCAAGGATAAGATATTTTGTGTGAAAGTCATTCACACAAAATGTCTTATCCTTGCATTCTCAAAATCTTGATTTATCTCTTCTTTTATTAAAAATAGATAATCTTTTAATTAGAGATTTTATATATCAATGAAAGATAAATCAAGATAAATTACAACTCAATTATAAAAATAATACAATGACTAAAATAAGAGATTGATTACATAAATGTTACAACACATATATACAATATATATACACACACTATATATATTATATATATATATATAAAAAAGTAGAATAGATGAATTACAACACATGTAATATATAACATATATATAATATAAAATGAAGAAGAAGATATATATTTATATATATACATTCACTCACAACCTTGAGTGTAGATTAGTGAGGATCACTATGACTTGAACAAAGTATTATACCTTTGTCCAAAAGCTTATTTTTTCCTATCTCTAAGCACTAAAGGAAAACTTTGAGAATTATAAGCCTTCGGGTATCTAGAAATGTGCCTTTTTGATAGAAAACTTGATTCATTCCAAATGAGCACCAAAATCTATTTTTATAGTGTTTATATGATCACACTTGGAGTTCAAACACATTCCAACCTAAAACTAAATCCCAAATACCGACTCATCCCAGAACATACTCCTCTTCTTCTCTCTTCTATCATCACAATTTTCTTTTGTTATTATATTAACTCATATTTATGACAATTATAAACTACTATCTTTTATCTCTCTTTCTTTCTCCCTTTATTATAAAAATAACGTATAAAGAATAAAGGGTTTGTTTTTTATATTGATAAAAATTTAAAAATTATTTTAATGGGTAGATATATGTGTGGCTTTGATTGTGGACCAACAACAACGACAAACAAACTTGAGGAACTTCTGTGGAATTCATAAGAAAGAGTTTGGGTGCGGGAGAGCATTGGGACGAGAGCAGTCACCTTAACGACGATGATGCCGCCAGTGATTGGGAGGAGAAGCTCCCTCTGACGACAATGATCAACAAGAAAATGTATGAGTTGAGAACCAACCCTTCGTCAGAGTCTAACAGTGATGAAACCGGCAGAGGGATGGGTTGTAATAACATGCTTCTAGGTTAGAAGGGGTTTGACTTTTGGGGTGAGTCAATATCCTGGTTCGACTTTGGGATTTAATTTTAGATTTAGGAGGCGTTTGGTTGGGAGGAATGAAAATATAAGAATAGGAATGGGAATGGAATAAAATTTAAAATGCATAAAAAAAATTGATAAAAAAATAATTAATTTTTTTTTCTTGTTACATTGGAATGGTCATTCCTTTCTTTTTAAAATGGAATAGCCATTCCACCAAAATGGTGGAGAGAGCATTCCATTGGAATGCCATTCCAATACTTTAAAATGCAACCAAACAAAGGAATGGAATGGAAATTGTTTCCTTTCCATTCCATTCCATTTCATTACCTCCAACCAAACGCAACCTAGTGTTTCTTTCAGATTCAGTTTCAGAGGGAAAGAAGGAAATAAATAAAAGACAAAATAAAATCAAATTTATTTTAATTAGTTTTAATTTTAAATTATTAGACCAATTAGGAATGCACACGTGTTCATTTTAGAATAAGAGTAATTTACGGCATAAATACATAATTTTAACTCTCTGTTGCAAATAAGTACCTAAGTTTAATTTTTGGCAGTAATTATACCTTAGTTATATTTTTAGAACTCTGTAGGTACATGATCCTTGATTGGTCCAGGTCATGAATTTTTAATTTTTAAAAATTAATTTATATATAGCAGTAAGAAAATGATACATTGATAATGACTTGATATTTAACAGTCAGGTACCTACAGAGTTCTAAAAATATAATTTAGTATTATTATCGCCAAAGGTTAAAGGGGCTTTTTTTTCTTCATTTTTACATTTCAAAACAGTTTTTTTTTTTTTTTTTTTTTTGCATTTTTACGGAATTCTACATGAAAACCCCTATCACAACTAGCGCTGCAACCTAAATTGCAATAAAAAATCATACAAAAACCCCTATTGCAACTAGCGCTGCAACTACTTTAGAAACCCAAACCGTAAATTTGAAAAAAAGTTAAAAAAAAAAATAATATATGAGGTAATTCCCTCAAGTTAAACTTAGTATTTATTTACAACTAAAAGTTAAATTTATATATTTATACCACAAATTACTTTTGGAATAATTACTCTAGCTATTAAAATAGGTACCAACAACTGTAACAAATATTCATGATTTGAGTATTTTTTTTTGAATGTTGTATGATTTGAGTATTTATGCTACTGTTTTTAAAATTTAAGTATTTATTAATAACAAAACGAACAAAATAATTATTTATGCCGCAATATTTTCTAAAACAAGATAATAGATACCATATGTGTGTAGCATACTCCCATCGAGTGATAATGATGAGCTTCTATGTTCTAACGGAGGTTGTTATAAGTTCTTCCTTTCATCGTGTCCTTAATCTTATACAACATAGTATTAGATAGAAATTTTGGCCGCACAAAAGAAAAAAAAGTTAGGATGGTAACATAATTTTTTAAAAAAAAAATGCGTACAAGAAACAATAAGGTAAGATTTTTTAAAAATGCGTACCCCTTAGTTATGGTATTATGAGTGTTGTGTAAGCGAATATTCATAAGGGGATGTAGCTCAGATGGTAGAGCGCTCGCTTAGCATGCGAGAGGTACGGGGATCGATACCCCGCATCTCCACCATTATATGCTTTTTGGACTTATTATATGGCCTGATGCGGTTGCTTACAGTGTCAGTGACTCAGTGTCACACCAGTGACCACTTTTTTGTAATTGTTTTTTTAACAGATAAAGATAATGCATACTTGTCTCTATGGCTTATCTTCATAATGGCTGGTATTCATTCTTTGTTCTGTTTTGTATCCATAAATGCTCTTTCATTTGATTATGTCCTCTACTTTATTCTATTTAAGTCGTCACTTGTTACTGATAGTGTATTTTAATCATTTTATTTTTAGAATATAGGCCCATCAACTCTCTTACTACAATTATAATATACTTACTGAGATTGATAGTTACTAACATGAGTCTGGATACTGTTTGATAGAATGCTCCACAGAGATTTGAGTTCTTCAAACAAACTTTTGAGGTTGTTATAATGTTATTACAGAGGAAAACAATAACTTTTTTGCACTTGCATTGGATGTTAAGAATGTCTATGTTACCTTATCCACGTTAGACTCTTTGATGACATGTTAAGGAAAGTGATATTTATATATAGACATGTATATAATTATGTAACTATATATTTGTAGAGTGCTGTGGTTATAGATATGAAATAGATTGGAGGGGAGGCAGAGGTTTTCACAAGTAATAATTATAAGCACATTATATTACTCCAAATAAGGGACCACAATTTTCCAAATGGTTTAAGTCTTAGCAGGGACCAGGATTTGAGTCACCCACCAAACCAAAGTATAATTTCTTAGCTTGTGTTTAGAAAGATATAAAATAATGTTTTAAGTATTCATAGTTTCACTGATGCAGATATTGTTTTAGTGATTAGTTTTGAATAAAGAATACTAGTACCTTGCAAATGAGTACTAGAATCTTTTTATACTAGAATAAGTACTAGATAGCGTGATGGTAATGGTGTTTATAAAAACTAGATTGGATGTACATTATGTAATTAACTAATAATTTGTTGTTATACAGGGACAAGATGTTTATATTCTTTTATTGAAACAGTACTAGATAGCCATGTTAATGGCGTTTATTAAAACTAGATTTCCATTGCACGGAAATCATTGGCCTTTTAACTCCATTTCCATTATTTGATTACTTTCCATTACTCCTTATCAATGTGGTTGTGGTTTCATCTATTCCAAGGAAAGAGCCTGGTAATGAAACCAAAAAGTCCACCACCACCTTCACCCCCGCCGCCACTGACACTCATATCTGTTTCTTTATTCCATGGGAATGGCTTAATTGGTTTCGTTGATTCCAAAAGTTCTTCCGTCGGAATCTTTGGTTTTGAGGGCGGCAGAGGAACTAAATGGTGGTTGTATTTATCTGTGTCTGCAGTGTATTGCTGCATAACCGCAAGAAGACATGTAAGGGGACAATTGAAATATAATTCAAGTTAGCTTTGAAATGGCATATTCTTTTTTAGCAAATAAATTAAGGTTGCTTACCTGATCAGCATGCATCTTCTTCACAAAAATCTTGAATAAATCGAAGTTTGTCTGTTGTAGGAGATAGCTCGATAAACGAAGGTATGTTACCCCATACATCCTCAGTTTTGGTGGCCCTGCTTTGTTAACTCCATTTGGTCTGGCATTCAGAAGGATTTGGTCATAAGCTGCACTGTCATACCTTGAAAGTGCATTCTCCCCTGCAACTTCAATCTTCTCTTGCCAAGCATCACTCAAAACCTACACAAAATCAAAAATTGCTATCATATATAAGAAAGGCTTTTGGTTTAATTGGGTCATAATTTCATATTTTTCATAACTGATAATACTCTAGTTTAATAGAAAACCTAATGAGCTAGAAAACTCTGTTTAATGTGTGTGAGTAGTACTTGACTACTTTCTAGCTATACCTGCTGCACAAGTTCCTGAGGTCCACTCTTGGCATCTGCGCTCTGTTCAGAATCCTTCATTTCTAAACATGTGAAATTCAAAACAGCATGATGCCTTGTAAGCAACCTTGCTATAGGCCGATAGCCATCTCTATCGTTGAGGTTGTAGTATCCAGCAGTAAGCTCAGCAGCATGGTTCTCAGTTTTGTACCACCAGTGGATTCCAGAAACCTGTTTTGTTGATAAGGTAGGAGCCATTAAATCAATTTTATTAAAAAGATAAGTTTTATATAGTTAAAGAACATTATGATTAAGTGTCAATAATGTTATAGTTATTGGCATTGTAAGACTTACTTTGATTGCCAACACTAATTTACAGCCCAGGAAAGCTTTATTGGCTTCCTCCAATATCTGATCCCCATGATTCAGGAGTTTGTTTGAGTACCAAGTCAAGAAAAACTTCCCTTTTTCAGTAGTGTATGTCCCATTTGATTTAAAGAATTCTGTTGCATCTGGTGTGTCATTGTATTCTCCTGCATCGTCCGGCAATTCCCACTCGGGATGACCTGCATTACTTGCAGCCTCTTTAAAATCTTCTTTGAGATACTTATCATAGCACTGCAGCATGTTACATCAACTTGTTTTAGTCTTAAAATTCCTTGAATTAGACATGGATCACCAGAGTAAATGAAATCAGTTTCACCTGAAATTCTCCAATACCAGGAAAAACCCATCCTTGAGTTTCTGGGTAAGAGGGGTACCGAAGTTCTCCTGCTGCCCCAAGGCCAACTTCAATGTCCAGTATAAACCCAGATTCCAAAAAGTCAGACATATTCTCTCTGAAACTCTTCATGTAGTCACTGTAGATCTACAGAGAAGAAGATAATGATCACAATGCAAGTAAAACGCCAATTTAGAGTTTTAAACAAAATATCAGGTATAGTTTTCTTAAGACAAAGTAGGCCAATCCTACTAATAGATTTCATGCCCTTTTCAAGGTATGTATCTCTTAGACTACATGTAACTCCCTCAAGTGAACTCTTAACTGTTTAATTTTATTTAGGTGACTGAAAAAATTGTCCTCTTCTACAGTTTCCACAGGGATTTATATGTGTTGTTGGTCTGTTGCTTGATCATTCAATAAAACAAGCTTTCCCAGCAACTTGACTCAAATAACATATTTATTTGTCTTCATATAAAGCAAAGTTCTAATAGAGTTTCATACAAGTTGGCCTACTGACCTAACCATGACCACTTTAAAACTGTTTCTGAAGCTTACCTCAACAGCAGTTCTGCCATGAAAGAGAGGCTTGTTATCCACACCCAGAGTGAGGTATTCTGGGTTTCTGTTACCTTTGCGGTTGGTGTAGAAGATATCAGGGTCTGATTCTCCTATATCACGAACCCATTGAGGAATTGGGATGTAAACAACATCTCCAACATTCCCACCACATTGGTGGAATGACATAATAGCTTGCATTTTCAAGCCACAATCTTGAACTAGCTTAAACAAGCTCCTGTAGCCACTCCAATCATACTGCTTTGGGCCTTTAGATTCCACAATTCCCCACCAGACATCTGTCATGACACCATCAACACCAGCCGCTCTCAGCTCCTTCAGTTGCTTCTCAAGATTGTCTCTGTCTCCAACAACATTGTCAGCCGTAACAGCATCCAACTGCAAACATTCAAAACGTAAAAAACCAAAAAAAAAAAAAAGCCCAGAAGTTAAATGACATTATCCATGCTGTTTTAAAATCAAATTTCATAATATATGTGTAGTAGTGAGTAGTGAACTGGGATTTTGTTACTTACCGGGAGCATAACATAGATTGGCACGTAGTTTGCTAGCATTTTTTCATTGCAAGTCTGGGGAGATGAAGCCTGCATTTTTTGGAGTGAAAGGAAGAGACTTGGTATTGGTAATCTTTACTAACAGAGAATTGAAATGGAGAAGAATATTGGAGGGTGCTACTACAAACTTCTTCTCAGTCTTGCTCTCTTTATAAAGAAACACCATACCTCTGCATAAACAAGTTGTCATCAATTATTGTGGCCCCCACAGGCCCCACTATAATTTTCCATATATAATTGTATTGATCACATGCATTATCTTTACTAGCCTTATCATCAGCTCAGTAGCCGAAATTTGACGTTGCAGAATAGTGGAACACAATCCTATATTTTTCATCAAAAAAATAAAATAAAATCCTAGCGTGATATTTTTGGTCAGCAAAATTAACATCTATTATTTATGTGACCTTAACTTGCCTATTCTTTCTTTCATTTTTTTTAAGCTAGAAGGGTTCAGGTGGCAGACATATCCTCAATTCAAAAACTTATACACAATCTCTAATTGTCACTTTTTCTGTCTTTCTTTCATATGAAAAGTTTTGTTATTTATATATACAAAGTAAAAAAGAGAAATATTGAAATAAACTTTTTATTACTTCTATGTATAATGTTTAATTTTACCTTTGTTTCCATACAGGAAATTTCAGACATCACAGCTTGATGGCTACTACTACTACTGACCATGCTGCTGAATGGCCGATTTTGTGCTCGGTTTGCTCCTTGTTCTCTCACTATTATGTTTATTAATGGAGTTTCCTTGTCAAAGTACCTTATTTTCTCTCTTAAACAACCAGTTGTTGAACATATAATGGTTGTCATGGTGACAATGACTTGTTACCCTTTTCTGGTACTTATCAGTGGCCAATGTGTTGAAACGACAACCCTTTGTGCTAGGAATGAGCAACTTTGGATTGCATATATACAACACATGTATTAGATTTTTTGACCCTTTTTTCTCCTTCCCCTTTTGCCTGAAATGGCTCTGGGTTTTTTTTTTCTTTTTAAACGTTTGATCATTAGATACACAAAATGTTGAATGGAGTCCTCTAGTTCGGTAGGAGAATAGTTGCCAGTGATTAACAATTGGTTTGTGGGCTTCTTCAGATCGCTTGCATGTCTTGGTGAATAAGGATCGTTAGTTATATACCTGGTCATGGTTTATTTGTTTTCCTTTTCGCTTGTCATTATCTTTTCTTTTGTTGTTTTCTTATTTTTAACAATCAATCTTTTTAATTTTTTGAAAAGAAAAAAAATGGACGCAAGCAAATTTTGTATAAACTTTTGATGATAATATCTTCGTCTACTTCTGAAAAACATAAAAGGAACAATTATTAAACATTAGTTGAGTTGTCTATTGTGTATTACTCCACGCTTAACTCATAAGTAATGTAATAATTAAGATGCAGAATTTCTCACTATATGTGCCGCTAAAGATTCACTATCAGGCACCAGTAGTGCTTAGCACCTTTTCGACATGTTAGTTAGCGATATTCCCTAAAAACTATTATATTAAAGGGTAAATACTATTTTGGACCTTCTGTTTTACAAAAGTTACCAATTGGACCTTGTATTTTGTTAAATGACAAAATGAACCCTGTATTTTTTAAAATAGTACAAATAGGACTCTGAATTGATTTTTTGTCAAAATAAAGTTTAATTATAATCCGATCTAAAAGTGCTATGACAAAATTGTTTACATTTTTTGTATCTGTTCGTATTAAGCATTGTCTTCAAGTTGGTTGTATTAAAAAAAATGTCAAAAATTAAGCTCAGGGTCCTATTTTTACTATTTTAGAAAATACAGAGTCGATTTTGTCATTTAACAAAATACAGGGTCCAATCTGTAACTTTTGCAAAACACAGGGTCCAAAATAGTATTTACCCTATATTAAATTATATGAGACCTGATATTTAGACCAATAACGCTATTGACATATACGAGGGTACTAGGCACGAGTGGCCTTTTAATATTTCTCTATAAAAAATAATAAGCATCATATTCATGAAGCTTTTCTTTGGTAAAAATCATAATGATCATAAATACAAAGCACCAAAGAATTACCTTTCCAGTTAATTATCGGGAATCGAAGAGTTGGATAGCTGATGTGGTATGAGAATGAGGCAGATTGTTTGGTACTTGGTAGAGTTATTGAATTTGAATATTTGGCATAATATATAGTGATATTTTCTTTGCTGAGCTTTTGCTTTCTATTTCTAGTTTCTTGGAGAACTTTTTGAAGTTAAAAGCAAAAATTTACATTCATGCAAATGCAATAGAAGTACTTTTGGAATTTCAGAAGCCTAAAAACAACTTTTAAAAACTCTGCCAACCAAAGCCATTTTTTTTTACAGTAATGAATAATTTCATTGAAAAATAAATTATAATGTCTTACAACCTCAAAGATTAAGAATTCCTGAATGAATCTCATCTAACCATATAAGTTCTCATCACTACAAAAAAAATAGGGCTATTTTGGTGGGTTCGGCTCCATGTTATTGCTCTAACTCGGCAGTCTACGCCCGCCCTGTATTTCGATGCCTAGATTAAATATGGGTCTATCTCGGTGATCTTGGCCCATAGTTATTAATAGTAATATCGGCAGTTTTTGCTTGCCGTTATTAATAGCAATATCGGCGGTCTTTGCCCGCCGTTATTGATATTAATCTCGGCGGTCCTTGCCTAATATTTAACACAATTTTAGCACTATGTTACACCATTTTTGGCAGGCTCGACCCCCGTTATTAGTCAAGCTCAATGGTCATTCAGCCCACCGAGATATGTTAATGTTGGAAAAAAATAATAATTTTTTTTTTTAATTCTCAATGCTATTACATTGATTGTAGGCATTAATTTACAATATAAATATTATTTTTAAGATAATTCCATGTACATTGAATTGATATATCTAATGCAGCTACAAATATAATAGTGTTATTACATTATATATTGTAATAAGTTTAAAAATATGATAATAAGTACAATTGGTTCAAAAAGTTTGATAATAATTAGAATTAGTCTAGTTAATAAACTTTAATTCAATATTATAGATCATGACATATATATCCTCAGTTAAGTAGGTAATTCATTCTTCACGCACAGTATCGATCTCATCTATTATTGAGTATATCTTTTCACCATAACACCATATATAATATGAAAGTTAATATCAAATTATATGCTAATTTCTTTATGAATCAAAATTTCGAATTATAAAGATATGACAGTTTTTTTTTTTTTTTGAACCACAGATTTATGACAGTTCAAATACTTACATTATTCCTAAGATAATTTTTAAATCTTTCGACTTAGTTAAGTTTATCATTAGCATGATGTAATAACCACAAACTTTATCTTTAAATTTTATAGGACCCTACATATATATATTTCGTAAGTCTTAAATTACAAAATAATTCAAATGAAAAAAAAAAAAAAAATTAAAGTTGACTCCATATATGGGCAAGATAGTAGAATGTAAAATTCAAAGATGAAATACTGATCATGAGCTGAGACATAACGAACAAATGATTTCTTGCTAACAATTTGATCCCTAACAAAATGTAGATCAATCTCTATATGTTTATATCGAGCATGAAATACTGGGTTAGCTGCCAAAGCTGTTGCACTTTGATTATCAACCCAAATGATAGGGCTGTGAAGAACAGGTACATGTAACTCTTGCAACAGTGATTAGATCCACATTAACTCTGTAGCAGCATTGGCCAAAGCTCGAAACTCATTTTCAGTGCTAGATTGAGCCACAAAATGTTGTTTCTTTGTTGACTAGTTGATTGGATTATCTCCTAAAAACACCAAGTAACCTCCTGTAGAGCGTCTGTCATCAACACAACTTTCCCAGTCAGCATCTGAGTATGCTGTGAGAGTCAATTCAGATGTACGAGTGAGATGAATACCATCTCTGATTGTGCCCTTAAGGTATAGAAGTAGCTTCTTACATGCTTCCCAGTGTAAGTGTGTAGGAGCCTTCAAAAATTGGCCGAGTTTGTTAACAATATAGGCCACATCAGGCCGTGTGAGAGACAAATATTGAAGTGCCCCTAATGTACTTCGATACAGAGTAATGTCTTCAAATGGTTCTCCTTCATTTAGTGATAGTTTTACAGTAGCAATAGTTGGATTTGGACATGGTTTGGCACCTTCCATTTTTAACTTGACCAACAGATCTGTAATATACTTCATTTGAGATAAATACATACCAGTATTATCTTGATAGATCTCCACTCCAAGAAAATAATGAACCAGTCTCAAGTCTTTTAAACAGAAGGTCTTGTTGAGGTCATTAACAAGTTTAGAAATAAGAGATGAGTGAGGTCCAATTACCAAGATATTGTCAACATATACCAGTAAGATAATAAGAGTAGAGCCAACTCCATACACAAACAAAGAGACACCAGCTTTAGAATCTTTGAATCCCCATGAAAGCAAGGTGTTTCGAAGCTTTTCATTCCAAGCTCGTGGAGCCTATTTGAGACCATAGATGGCCTTATTCAATTTGTAGACATGTGTGGGATTGGTAGCATCCTCAAAGCTAGGTGGCTGACACATAAAAACTGTTTCAGACAAGGTGCCATGCAGAAAAGCATTACTGACATCGAGTTGAACAACACTCCAATTATTGGAAACAGCCAAGGAAAGAACATGTCGAACCATGGTTGGTTTGACAACAGGACTAAACGTTTTATCAAAATCTATTCTAGCTGTTTAAAGATAACCTTTGGCCACAAGTCTTAATTTTAGTATGTTGAGAGAACCATCAGAGTTAAGTTTTAACTCTATGAACCCACTTACACCCAATAACATTCATGGTTGAATAATAAGGAACAACCACCCAAGTGTTGTTCTTGACCAAAGCTCTTACTTCCTGATGCATAGCAACATTCCATTGAGGATTGTTCATGGCTGCTTTGAGTGATTTTGGCTCAGTTGGTAGTGTTTTCTCATATAAAGGATGTTTAGTAGCAAGGTACGACTTGGGTTTGTGGATGCCATTTTGTGATCTAGTGACCATTTTGTGAGATCTGGTACCTGTTGGTAATGATGTCTCATGAGTAGGTGTGGGGTCAATATGTGTGATAGGTTGGGAAGCTACTGAGATAATTGGTGGTAGTGAGGAAGATGACTCAGGTTGAGTAGCTTGTGTTAAATTTGGAGAGTTTGTGGTTGGAACAGGTAAGATATTCGAATCTTAAGAAGGTTGTGGAATTGTGTTTGAGTGAATAGGTGATTGGGCAATTGGGGACATATTTGGTGAGGGAGAAGGTGAAGCTAGTGTATCTATAGTGTAGACATGTCAGAGGTGATAGATGGTAGGGAATACTCAAAGACACCATTACCAGAATGTATATTATTAGTGTCAGGCACAACAGTATTGGAGTGAGTAGAAAAAATAGCAGTAGGCATATTAGTTAAAGGAGGAGATTGTACATGACAAGGAGTTATTGATGCCATTGCTGGAAATGATTCTTCATCAAAGAAAACATTTTGAGCTATATAGAGTCTACCCTCCTGGTTTTCACAAAGATAGCCTTTGTGAGATGCAGAATAACCCATTAAAAGATACCTTTGTGACCTGAACTCCAATTTGTGTCTATTATAAGGCCTCAAATGAGGGTAGCAAGCACAGCCAAAGGGCTTTAATATAGTGCAATCTGGTGTATTACCAAACAAGCATTCAAATTGAGATTGCTGGTGCAAAACTAGTGTTGGCAATTTGTTAATAGTAAATACTGCACTGTGGAAAGCATGCCACCATTAATTGAATGGTAAACCAGATTAAGCAAGCATGGTGAGGCCCATTTCTGTGATATGCATGTACTTTCGTTCAACTCTCCCGTTTTGTTCACATGTTTTAAGACAAGGATGCTTAAACATAATTCCTTGATTTGAGAGGAATTTAGCAAATGGTCGATATTCCCCTCCTCCATCAGCTTGAACTTGCTTTATAGGTAAGTTGAATTACTTTTCTACCATGCTTTTGAATTTTATAAACATGTCATGAGACTTTTGAACAAGAGGATAGATCCATGTATAACGACTAAAGTCATCCAAAAAATGAATAAAATACCTATATCCATCTTTGGATTCTATATGAGATGGCCCCCAAAGATTAGTATGGTTCAATTCTAAAGGTTGTGAGGCCTTAGAGTTAGAGATGGGAAATGGTTGTTTATGGCTTTTACCTAGTTGACAGGCATTACAAAAAGGTAACTGGTTTAGTGTAGTTGAATGGCTTATGCTAGACAGGTAAAGAACAATGTCCAAGTTTTTGATGGCATATATGAAAGTTTAATTTACTGCTAATATGAAATGTAATAGGAGTAGAGAAAAAAAAAGTAGAATCATCAATTTTATTAATGTCAACAGTAGTACAGTTTGATTTAAGAATTACATTTGAGTAATTTTACTTATTACAGATCATAGCAGTAGGAATACTAATGTGAGAATTGGATTGAGTTGGGGGACTCGATCTTGAGACATTGGAAGACTGTCCTTGCAAGTATAGGCCATCTTTAAGGGTTCCCTTAAGTGACACTCTCCTTGTTGCTTTGTCCTTGATAAAACAGCAGGTTTTGTGAAATTCAAGATACACAGGATTGTCATTAGTTAACTGAGAGATGCTAACAAGATTTTTAGTGATAGAGGGGACATGTAAGATGGAATTTAACTTAATTGTATAAGAATTAGAGGAAGGTAGAGTTGCTGAACAAATATTAGAGATTTGTAATTTCTTACCATTGCCTACAACAAGCCCTTCAACACCTGTGTAGGTGGTTGAGGAGTCAAGATTTTCTGTGCCTTAGGACACAAGGTTGGTTGCTCCAGTATCAGCAAACCATCCTGAATCATCACCAAATGCTAGTAAAAAGGATGTAGCAAAGGCCTGGGGATCATACTCAAATTCTTTTTCAGCAACATAAGCTCTTGGGGAGGGGTTATTGACGTTTGCATTTGATGAAGCTTTTGGGGGCACCCAGTTTTTATCAAACCGATTGTGGCAAACTAGTGTAGTGTGTCCAAAACGAAGACAAAGCTGACATTGTGGCCTATTGTTGGTGTTGGGACCACGAAAGAATCCACGACCACCAGTCTTGGATCCCTGAGGTGGTCTGGAGGAACCATTCCTTGAATTGCTAATGGCCATAATGGCCATATTTGTTGCATCTGCATAGTCAGATCTATCATAACACCATGATGTTTAAGGCGGCTTTCATGAGAGAGCAGGAGAGCTTGAACCTCCTCAAGATTTAGTAAATCGCTTCTTGCGGTGATTCCAGATACAACAAAATCAAATTTTGGTCTAAGACCATTGAGAAGCTGAAGAATAATATCTTATTCATGAATTTGAGAACCAACAATGGATTGAACTTTGTCGACAAAGTCAGACGACAAACCGCCTTTACGAATTGTGGAGAATTGGCTCTTTAACTGGAGGAGTCTTGCCTTGGATTGACTGGCAACCTTGTGTTATAGAGCACGCCAGACAGTAACCGAGGTTTGGAAGTTTGCAATAGATTAGAATTCTTTCAATCATGGAAGAACGAAACCATGAGAGGAGTAATTGATCTTTTTCGTTTCCATTGAGCAAAGGCAAGATTTGGTGCACCAGTAACAAAATTTGCCGGTGGTGGATTTCCATTGAAGAGAATTTCAACGAGTTCGTGACCGATTACAGTAGGAATAACCTGCGATTTCTAAGAAAGAAAATTAGTTCGATCAAGTTTAGTTGTCAAGGTTGATTGTAGGGAGTGAGAGAAAGGATTCCAACTTGAGTTTATCTGGACTGTAGGGGGATCATTGGTCAAAGTTTGACCAATAGGAGCTCCGGTTGCAAGATCAACAGAAGTGGACGCCTTGAATGAGAAGGATCAATGGCAATCTAATACCATGTAAAATTTAGAGATTAATTTTGAGAGAAAGAGAGAGAGAAACAAAGATAGAAACAAAGAATGCGAAAGCTCAATTATCCACATAACAAATACAAAGTATTTATAGAGTACAAGTACTCCATTTACAACAATATTAAAAAACAAGAAAATGAAAACAACTGACAAAATTCTATTATCTAACTAACAACTAATAACAGAGTTTTTAATCTGATTTTTCATTAACATATTGCCATCCTATTTTCAATCCATTTTTATCTTTAATTCCTCTTTTAAACCCTATATAACCATAAGATGGGGCAGGATCAATACTTAAAACAATAGTAAGTATAAAATTTAGCAGGTCACGGATGAGTCCATTACAATGTATAGTGGTATGGTTGTAATTTGTTAGAAAGAAGAGGTCATTTTTAGTAACTGTAACAGAACTGGAGAGTGGAAGAAATAGAAGTACATATGCACACCTTAGACATTTAGATGCAGTACAGTACACGATCATCAAACCATCTATCTATTTATCTATATCTACTAATGCTTTTCATCTGTCATAAATGGCCTTCACGTGCCACACTTAACGCTTTATCATTTCTTAAAAACCACTAAATCCAAAACCCACTCTGTCTCACTCTAACTCTCACTCACTCTCTCACCCAAACCCAAAAGATGCACCACCATTACTACCCTCTCCCACTCTTCCCTTCTTCATCTTCCTCCTCACCATGAGAAAAAGACGAAAACGAGCCCACACCAAATTTCTAACCTCTATAATTATCCTCTCTTCTTATTCCCCTTCTCTGTTAAACCCCAAATAAAACATATCATATTATAATATAATTAGAATATATACAAACCCAGATTCGGATTTTTGTTGATAACCCAGAAACAGGGGTGGGAATTTTTTTTTTTAAAAATATATAAATATATTAAGTATGTGTTATGTGGGCAAAGCAACAAAGATCTTTATTTTCATAGTGACGGTTCTGGTGGTTATTGGTCTGATCTTGGGATTTGGCCTTCTACGCCATGGTGTCCATCACAAGGACCATAAATGCTCCGATGCCTCGTGTCTATCTCCACCGGCATTCTTCCCTAATCCGAATCCGTATCCCAATCCAACTTCAAGCTCTGGCCAATCTAGCCCAACAACCCCAGATCCCAGCTCAGGCCAACCAACCCCACCTCAATCTCAAACTCAAACTTCCCCTCCTCCACCGCAGGACTCAAACCCAGTCCCACCTCCGCCCAACGCTAACCCCGTTTCACAGTCTCCGCCGCCGGCTAGCCCCGACCTAACTCAGCCGCCGCCATCACAATCGCCGCCGCCTCCAGCCGTCATTGTTAGTCCTGGGCCAACATTCAGTCCTCCGGGTCAGGTCCAGCTGACTCCAGGTCCAGTTAATGCTTAGCTTAAGCTGAATTTGAGTAAGTCTTCTTGAAAATTTCATCGTGCCGATTCTTTTATGGGTTAATTAGCAAATTTTTTTTTTTTTACCATAAAGATTTCTTGATTCTTGGATCAGTTTGTATAGAATTTCTGCTTAATTGTTTTTTTTTTTTTTTTAAATTTTAAACTCCTTGGGAAATGGCAAATTCCTATTTTGGTAATGTGAGTTTGGGGAAGACATCTTCGTTTGTACATCCTCCAGAAATAAGGAATTTACTATTGATTTTGTCCCTGAAAATAGTTTAATTTACAATTGAGTCCGGCTTTGGTTATGGCTCTATTAATTTACACTGACCACTGTGACCAGTGTGGATGGTTTTGGTAATCGAAGTCTTGAGGGTCAGGGACTTCGGGGCCCTCGAGAAATAATGCCCTTTGACCATAAATTTTTAACACTTTACAGCCATGCAATGCAGATTCCTTTATTTATTTATTTTTAATTAAATTAATTTTCTCTTTATTTCTATCTTGGTTTTGGTTTTTGGAAGCTCTGTCTGACTCTGAATATGCTAAATCCGAGGTTTGTAAATCAAAACTGTTAGAATCCAATGGCAGTTAGGTGAACGTTTCAATAAATGACGCAATTGACCCTATGTTGAAATGAAAATATAATGATGATGAAAATTAGGATACCTTTATAACGTAGCTTTCATCACCAAGTGGTTTACTCTAATTGGGCTTACTTAATACTTACGAATGAATAATTAACTTAAATATTGTGTTTCTTACGAAAACAAATCAGTGTGGCATCAATAAGTTGTTTAAATATTTTTGCAAGGCAAGCTAGGTGAAAAAGTAGTAATAAAGTTCACTAGTATTGGATTTGGTTGTTGGTTTTCTCAAGTAACGGTAAAAAAAGAAAGGAAATTTAAAGATTAATTTACGCCATGTAAAGACGATAGAGGTTGGGAATCCAATACAAATTGTCCTTTCATCTACAAAGTCAAAAAAATTCTATCAATGACTCGACATTTTGTGAGTTTTTATTTATCATCTCCTGTATTGATATGCTAATGATAACTACTGAAATGGGAAGCAGAGCCAGAGAATCTTCAATCTGCTCTGTCAGAAACACTGCATCACAGATCTATCTATTTCAAAAATATCAGTCTCAGTTAACTGTTTTACTGGTCCTTAGTTTGGCAATTACCAATTGGGTGTTGATGGTAATGGAATCCAATGTCCAAAATATGTCAAAACTTATAATTTTTCTTTAACACAGTTAATTATATCTAATCCAACCAAATAGCTGTTGGAAAAAGTAAACAAACAATAATCATAATAGGTTTTGTGGTATGTACGTAATGTTTATATTTTGATACTTGACAAGAAAATGATGATGATATGGGGGACAAACTAATCAAGAGAAAAAGAATAGGAAATGAGTGATTTATTTAGTGGGGACGGGGGTTGTGGCCTGTGGAGGGTGTTTTTGGTCCGAGCACAAGAAAAGGTATTGTATCAGTTGTGGAAGTGACAGTGACAACAAGTGAGGTGTGTCCACGTACGAAGGCAGAGGCCAGGGAGGGCCACGTCCCCTGGTGGCGATTGTTCCGGCGCAGGGTGCATGTCCTCCTAAAATTTACGGCGTACGACTACTTATATTACTACAATACCTTTATTATTTTCTGACACAACCCACCAACCAAACCAAATCACCTCTGACGTAAGTACACAGTGCTAATAGCATGGTTACATTGCCCCGTCGGTGGCCGCTTCATTAACATTATCATTATTATTATGAATGGCAAAATAATGAATCTCCCAATAAATAATTATAAGTAGAAGATAATAATAAATGATAAAGAAGAAGCTATAAATTACTTATTTAGTTTCATTTATTATAGCAAAAGTTTTGACAAATTATGTAGTAGATTACTAGATTTTTACACTTGCAAAAAAAAATTGATGACAACACTTTACTTATAATGTAGTTCTATATTTCCAATCTTTAAGCTTATTTCAAACTTGGTGTTTCACAGTAGCAAAAACTTCTTTCTTTTATCCACAAACATATCTTGTGTGACATTCAACTAATTTCAATTCAGGGGTAGATTTAGCGCTATTTCTCTACCCCTACATTCATCAATGTTTTTTCCTGTATAAAACTCAAACTTAATGAACTCATCATGACCTTCCTTTTTGGTAAAATTTAGTAAAATGGAACTATCCTTAACAAAGAATTGAGAAATTTTTAGCCCTTTACTCCCAGATCTGAGCCCAAAATTCTACATTGTCTGAAAGGCCTCATGAGTTAAGCAAGATAAGCCATATGGAAGGGGAAGGAGCAGGCCCAACAAACATCCCATTTTTATCAAAATTGTCTTCAAAAATATCATTATTTCATGTATATTGTTTTTTAAAGCCCAAACTTGTCATAGGGTCGGCTGGTGGAGAAAATTACAGTACATACCTCTTTTAATTTGATGCCTTAAATTTTTACACTCTCTTTCAAAATCTATTATGTTCACCTCTTTTTTCAATCATTCTACCAATTTTACACCTATCACTTCACGATAGTTTTCATTTTTCTCTAATCAAAATTTTACCCCAATTTTTCCACATATCTACACATCCATCTACAAAGAGCACAAATATAATATTATATTTGAAAATATGTCTTATTTATATGATGAGAGTGCACAAATATGTCTTATTGGGTTTTAGTGACACTCTTTAGTGACACGCACAAAAATGCGTGTCACTAAAAATTTAAAGGTGAGTTTTAGTGACACGCACAAAATGACTACAAATTTAGTGTTAGTGTCCCATAATGCATGTCACTAAAATTATGAGGTGTCACTAAAGAGTAACTCCCATAATTTATAATATATTTTTTTAAAAAAAATATTAGCTTATAGTGACACGCCAAATGCGATTGGGTAAACATACCCCAACACACTTGGCGCGTCACTATATCATGTATTAAAAAAATCTTTTAGTTTATTCAAAAAAAAGTGACTAAGTACCTTCATTTAAAAAAGAAAAAAAGACACAAATTGGTGGCTATTTTTTTATTTTTTTTTTATTTTTTTTACTTTTTGATGTTTAATATTATTATGTTGTTTCTCTACAAATTACATTTTTTACTTGTTCTCTTCATATTCTAATTTTTGAATACTTTAAAAATTTTATTCTCATCATCGTGAGTCATGGGAGACGATAGATCAATTTTTTTTTAGCTGAATGATGGTGAAGTTTTCTGTTCTAAAATATTACTTTACTCCATTTAATAATAATAATAATAATAATAATAATATAGTGAAAAAAATTAAATACATCCAACTCTATTATAACTAAGCAAATTACAACCATCAAATGCAAAATCAATGGCTAAGAAAATGCCCGAGCAAAAAGGATGCCCATACCCTATGTATATATCTTTCTCTCTCTTCACTTAATATAAAAAAACCCTAATATACTCTTTTTTTGCTAATTCCCTAATATACTCTTTAAACAGCCGCTCTCTCACTCTCTATTGTGTGCGATTCAGCCGCCCTCTCCCTCTCTATTTTTCAAGTTGCGATTCAGACCAAAGGCCAAATGTTGGCCATTTCTCTCGTGCAAAGACGAACCAGTCACTCCTCAGGCGAAGCCGTGCGATCACAGGCGAACCCGTCACTCCTCACGAACCCATCTCTCGTCAGGCGAAGCCGTGCGATCACAGGGCCAAATGGCCTCCAACGATCTTTCTTTTCAATCGGTATTATTTTAATTTGTTTTTCTCTCTTTAAATGTGAAAACTGTTTGAATCAATCCTGGATCTAGGTGTTTGAATCTCGTCGGTGGATTGTCGGAGTCTCGGCGTTTCGAGATGGTGGTCGACGACGATGTTTTGTTTGTGGTGCACGGCGGTTTTGGGTCACGAGGGAGAGACAAAGAGATATATGAACTGTGTATTGTTCATACCATCTGATTTTTTTTTTTTTTTTAATTTTTAGTTTATCTTGGATTAATACAAACAATGTATAACTGATATGGGTTTCAATTTGTTTGGGAAATTGTATTTAGTTTATAATGTTGTATTTTATTATTTTGTAATTTTTAGTGATTATTTTGTAATTTTTAGTAAATTTATGAAGAAAATTTAAAATTGATTATAAAATATTTATTTGTAGGTAATTATGTAAAATAAGTTTTATAAAAATAAAAAGCATAAAATTAAAATGTAAAAGTTGAAATGAAAATGGTAATCTCTTATAATTGTTAAATTCTTTAATATATATGAGATTTATATTAGTTATTATTATAGTATTTATAATGGTTAAATTTAATAGTATTAATATGTAATTAACTAAATTACTATTTATTATTCTTATAATATATAAAATCAGAATTAAAAAAATTAAATATATATATTCTTTTTTTAAAAAATAAGATAGTGATTCTTTTTTTGTCACTATATCTCTAAAATAAAAATAAAAATTAAAAAAAAGAAAAAAAAATGATATAGTGACGTTTTTTGTGGGTGGCTGTTACTTTTTCAGTCTGACTCTAAATGCTTATAGTGACGCGCCATGAGTGAATGCAAAAGGTTTCAGTAACACGTGTAGAATGTCACTAAAAACGGTCTTTCCAGTCAGCTTCATTAGTGACGCGCGTTGAAGTGTCACTATATACTTTTAGAGTTACTCAATGTGTGTCACTAAAACCCAATTTTCTAGTAGTGGTGTGAGAATAATTTGAGTACAATACTCACAAAAAAAGAGGTATATTTAAATTAAATTTTATTTGGAGGTAAATTTAGTTAATGTATATAAAAAAAATGTATTCTTCAACTTCTCCCCGCTGATGTGGCCCTTTCCATCATTCCTTGTAATAAGCCTGGCCGAGGTCTCAATTTCTCCTCGAGCATTGTGTGGTGGGTGGTAGTGGTACATAGAGGTGTGCATAAATCGATCCAATCTAATGAAAACTGACTGATTTAATTATAACCGACCGACAAATATTAGATGTCTAAATGTGATTGGATCAAATTAAATGTTATTTTTGAATATCCAATTAGATTAGATCGGATACTATCCAATATCCAATCGAACTAAGTATCATTTTCATTTAGTTTAGATGAGTAATTAGATTTTATATTGTTATAAGTAAAATATATATGTATATATAAAAATTAATAGTAAAATTTTACTCTTTTTTCCTTGAATTGAATGGATCCAATCCAATGCATATTGGACTAAAATATTAGATGGATCCGATTTGATAAAAAAATACTACGTCTAAAATATTAGATAAACCAAAATTAAACTAATAAATATATATGAAATAGAATTGATCCATTTCAATATTAATTGGATGACTAAAATTAATTAAATTGGATGGTAAAATTTAATATCCAATGTATAATTGGATCTCAATCTGAATAGACAAAAAAAAATATTAAGTCCAATAAACATTCCTAATGGTACTGTCACTAGCATTTTGACTTTTTAATAATATAAGTAACTAATAATGTGGAAACCTTGTTATATTGTTCAAAATAATAATAATAATAATAATAATAATAATAATAAAAAGAAAATGAAGAAAGAAATGTGTGGAATCTTTCTCACGTATATTTTTTATATATAAAAAGAGTCAAGTGATCAAGTTTATTCAATACAATATTATGGAAATTGAAATTATTCCCATTTATTAATATACGTTTCAATACACATGGTATATGTTCTACTTGTATTAAACTAAAGTTTGTTGTGAACATATCATATACGATGAACTGCTTCATTTTGATTTATTTAATGGCTGCTCTCACCATATCAGTACCGTAATTTCAGACTTTTGATTCTCCAAGACAAGAAACAACCTTGCCATTTGTCGATCAAAATTTTTATAGTTTAATGCTATACGCGTTTTTTTTTTTTTTTTTTTTCCATTTAGATATGTTTAGATTATATATTTTTGAAAGAGACCCTTCCCTATAAATTTATATAAGAGTTGACATTGTTATAAATTTCAACTGTTTTTTTAAACTTGAATGATTGATTAAAGTCAAATTAACGCGGTTTATATTAATTTATTTAGCTATTGCTTTTCATCATATAGCAAACGATCGGTGCGCTCTGAATATCGTGATAGATTATGATTTAAGAAGGTCAATGTCTTACACATATACTTAGTAATAGCAGTACATGCTTTTTTTTTAAAAAAAAAAAATTAAATGATAAAATTTTATTAATAACAAAAAGTAAATGATACACAAATGTGAACAATATCAAGATAAATGTCGACGCAATTTTTTTTGACGGTGGTAATAAGTATGGTTGTGATTTAATTGCTAGAGATCATTATGGTATGCTAGTTGAAGGAAAGTCGCTACTTTTTACTGGCATGGTTCCATCTGAAGCGACTGAAGCTATTGGCGTCCGGGAGGCTTTGAGTTGGATTAAGATAATTAACAGCATGTTATACTTGAAACAGACTGTTTAACGGTAGTTCAAGCGTTAAGGAGTGCAGTTAATATGACATCGCTTTTTGGTCAAGTTATTCAGGAGTGTAAAACAATGTTGTCGGAATTGAAGTCTGTTCATGTTTTATTTGTTAAACCATCAGCAAATATATATGGTAATTCATAACTGTGCTAGAGCTTCTATGTTTTTTCCTGGTTGTACTTTCGATATGGAGTCTGTTCCATTCGATTTGCTACCGTCCTTGGTAGTAGACTTTGATGGTTAATAAAGAAGCATTTTTCATTCAGAAAAAAAAAAAATAAGACAACAATAGATATACTCACTTACATATTATAAATAAAATAAAAAATTTGTTGATCTCTTTTAGAGATTTTCCTCCTAACAATAAGTGATAATTTCAATGCTACTCTAGTCAAATTATTCACATAGAAAATCATAAACATATTTTGTTCAAAAATATAAGTATTTCGATTCCACCAAATGAAATATATAGTTGTCGCATAGGTAGCCACAACAACATTAGTGCAACTGCAATGGGAGTTGCTATATTTGTGACTGTAAAAAATGTGGGTCCATTTATCCAAATTTTTTGACTTTTTAAATGGATAATATAAGTATTATTGCTCTTGCCAAGTACCGATGCCCATATTTTTAAAATTTTTAATTTTTTTCTAATTGATTAGTGTAAAAGCTTAATATTTATAAACCTGAAAATGGGCCCTACTTACGTTGCTAGCGTTGGAGGTGCCCTTATGAAACAGGTTACGATCTCGTTTGATATTCAGCCACATCAGCCAATCTGTTACAACACTGACCAAATTGCCTTATCAAACCAAGACTTAATTACATGCAAAAGTTGCTTGGAAAAAAAACACTTAAAGAAAAGATGAGTATGACACCCATCACCAACATCACACACTAGGAAAAATGTACCTTTTGACATTAGGTGATCTTTTGTTATAAAGTTATTATGAGAGGCTTGCCAAATGATAAATGTATATTTTGGTATGAATAATCTACACCAAATTATTTTATAATTATCAACTTTAGCATAAGGAACAAGAAAGAAATTGTAAAGTAAAGCCTGTGCAGAAATCTACCCTCTTCCCAACATTCAAGATTGTGTCCCGTATGAAGATATCCCTAAGATTGAGAAGTTTACGCCAATACCAACTCACATCCCCTTTCTTATCAATTACCCAAAAAACTTAGTTTTTGAAGTAGATGACATTGATCCATTTAACCTAAAGAACATCTTGCTTCGTAAAAGAGCCCAAATGTATCGAGCAATCAAAGTTTTGTTCCACTTAGCTCCTTCTTGAAAACTCAAGCCTCAACAGTTCTTAGGCTTGAAAACAAGATCCCACGAGGCTAGGTGCATCTTACTAGTATTTCCTTTCGCACCCCACAAAAAGTCCCTATGGAGTTTATCAACATCCTAGACAACTTTCAATGGGAGCATAAAGATATTTATCCAATAACAATGAATACCAAATAATATCGAGTGAATCAATTGTTCTCTCCCTGCAAACGAGGGGGGCTGACTTTCCCAACTATGAAACTGCAATTGAATTTCTTAAGAAAATGAATACAATATCCACTACCTACCATTTTGTTGGTCTCATTATTACACCGAGATACTTAAGAGGGAAATGACCCTTTTCAAAAGGAACCAAATCCCGAATGGCCAGTTTAACCGTTTCATCAACCCCGCCAATGTAAATAAGAGACTTATTTGTGTTTGGGTTAGCATGGTGACCCGATCAACTAATAAAAGTAGCAAAAAAGCTTCTTGAATTACATGAACAACTTTTGTCGTCCATTTGCGAAACAAAATCAGATCATCAATAAAAAAGAGACTGACTATATTTAAATATTTACACATTAGATGATACCTGAAGTTCAAACTGTGGCCAGCAAAGAGTAGTAACCGAGCAAGATATTCCATTACAAGTATAAAAAACAATTGAGAAATGAGATCACCTTGCCTTAACCTTTTTTTCCTCAAAAATTTCCCCTGGACACAACCATTTAGGACTAATGAGTAAGTAGACCCCTTTAAGCACGTCATGATCCAATTAAAAAATCTGGCAGGGAAGAGGTAAAACATAAGCCTTGCTTAAATCAATATTAAGGAGACATCTTGGAGAAATTCCTTTCCTATTGTACCAACAAAGAAAATCTTGTAGAATGAGCACGTTATGAGCTAGGATACTATTCTGGATGAAAGCACCTTGATTCATATTTATGAGAGAAGGTAAAATATTAGCCAATCTGCTACACATTGTAGAAGCTCAAACAATGGAAAATGGTACAAACAAGCTGAGTGGTACAAACTAGAAAAGAAAAGAAAGAAGAAGAACAATTGAAATGTCAAAGAAGCTTGTCATGAATAATAAATTCAGTCCTTTATTTATATAGTTCAAAACTAAAGATTACAATTAGCTAAAAACAGAAAGTTTGTCATAAAATTTAACTTACTATTTACAACTAAGCTAACTGTTTAACTAACATAACATTCAGTTAGTTATATTTTGGTTAACATCTCCTCAAATGGAAATGAGAAGAGGCCATTTGAAGTTTGTACTTGAGGTAACAAAACCTTTCTATAGACAAAGGCTTTGTGAAAACATTAGGAACCTGGTCCAAATATGGCACATATTGAACTAAAAGTTGTTTGGCCAGAATTTGATCTCTCACAAAATGAAGATTAATTTCTATGTGTTTATTTTTGGCATGAAAATAGGGTCGGCTGCCAATGCTAAAACGCCTTGATTGTCAACCCAGATAATAGGAGGCTTAGGCAGCACAACTTGCAACTTAGACAATAGAGAAGAGATCCACTTGATTTTTGAAGCAGCATTTGCAAGAGCATGAAGCTCACTTTCAGTGCTTGATCTGACAACTATTTATTGTTTCTTTGCAGACCATGAGACCAGATTCACCCAAAAACATCACATATCCACAAGTTGAGTGCATAGCATCTATGCAATTGGCCAAGTCAACATCACTGTAACCTTGCAGAGACAAAATTTAATGTGGTTTAAGACATAGAGCATCTGAGATAGACCCTTTGAGATACCTCATTAACCTTGTTCAAGCTTCCCAGTGAGTGGTTGCTGGGCATGAATGAACTAACCAAGCTTGTTGATAATGTAAGCTACAGTAGGACAAGTAAGAGTCAAATATTGTAGAGCCCCCAATGTACTTCTGTAAAGTGTTATATCTGTAAAAGGGATCTCTATCAAGAAGTCCGAGTTTTGCAACTAAACTACTAGGATTAGGACAAATCTTAGCTCCCTCCATATGTAATTTAACAAGTCTGTAATGTACTTAATTTCACTTAAGTACGTGCCACTTTGATCTCTGAATATTTCTACACCAAGAAAATAGTGTACCAGTCCCATGTCTTTAAGAGAGAAACATTGTTCAAATCAGTGATAAGCTTAAAGATAAGATTCTGATTAGGTACTGTGTTAAGAATGTCATCAACATAGACCAATAAGTACACTAGAGTAGATTTAGAGCCATAAACAAACAGTGATGTATCTGATTTTGATGACTGTGTAATCCCCAACTATAAAGAGAGTGATTCAGCTTAACCAAGAAAAATACATTGTTGGGATCTAAAATCCATTTCAAGCTTTATAGACCATGCCATCCTTGTTTTCACACATATAGCCTTTGTGATGAGCAGAATAACCAAGAAAAATACATTGTTGGGATCTAAAATCCATTTTTTGTGAATTGTAAGGTCTCAGATGGGGATAACAAGCACATCAAAATGGTTTGAGGATGGCATGAGTAGGTGCATAATGAAATAGAGCCTCACAGGGAGACATATTGTTGAGCACTCTTGTAGGGAGCCTATTAATTGTAAAAATTGCACTATTAAAAGCATGCCACAGTTAAGAGAACTCAAGACCAGATTGAGCCAATAGTGTAGGTCCACTTTCAATAGTGTGCCTATATTTTCTTTGCAGGTTGGACTTCTTTTCAAGTCACAAAGAAAGTTTATGTCATGAGGAGTTGGAATAGACCAATTCCTAAGGCGATAGAATATGAAGAAGGTGCCAAGAATTCTATAGCCATTTAGATTTATCTAGTAAGGGTAGACACCGAAGAAATCTGCTATGGATATGAACCATGTATCCAAGGGAAAGTAAGCACCTGCATTCATGTGGAATCTCGACCAAGCACTACAGCAAGTATTATGAGAGCCCTTGGGAGAACAATGTCGAAGCTTCCAAACAACAGTTTCAGGAAGACAGTAATCATCTCAAATTGTTTGAGCTTGAAAGTCAGTGAGGGTCCTAGACACAAGAGGCCTTAGCTTAAAGGCTCGATCTCTCTAATCGTCACCCTCAATGGCAGCTTTAAGAAGCTCAATTTCCATCACCTTCGCATCACGCGCCTTGTCCAAGTTCTTAGACTTAGGCACAATTAGCTTAGCTCAAATGAACTGAGCCACATTGGGATCATACTCATCAGGTAAATTTCTACTTATCTTCATTCTAGCTATCTCTAGCTCAACAACTCAAGTTGCTTCAACTCTAGGAAAGTCAAAATTGAATTTAAAAAAGTCAAAGTAACTTTGGAGGAAATTTTCAAGGCACTAGGAGAGTGTTTTGGATTTTTACAGGTTTTAGAAAAATTATTTCAAGGGTTTTGGGTAGTTTAAAAATCCTTGGAGTAAGACCAAAAAAGGAGGAGAAGAAGAAAAAATAAAAAAAATCAGCGTGTCCCAAGAAAAAAAAAATGTTTTTTCTGCCTTGGAATGGAGAAGGCTTGAAGGCTTGATGAAGATAAAATCCCAAAGTGCTCTTAAAAAGCTATAGGCATGTGGGAATGAAGAGAGAGGTATGAAAATTTGGTTGCCAACTCACTTATTTATAGTTGAGTTCAATTTCCTAAGTCTAAAGCTAATGTGAGTCTTTTAAATTTAAAACTTTCTAAGGAAGAGACAAATGATACGTGAAAGATATAATTATGCCTTTTCCCTTTTCCTTTTTAATCATATTTCGAAATTCCTATACAACTAGGAATAGGAATACAAATTTAAAAGGTAAAAATAATTCCTAATGCTATTAAGATTAAGAAAAAAATTAGAGAATCAATGGAAAAAGATATATGATAAACAAAAGGCCAAAGTCTTTTCTCTTCTTCCTTTTTCTCCCTAATTTTGAATGGCATATCCAAATAGGATTAGGACTTCAATCCAATTAATACTAATACCATAACAAAAATTTAGAAAATTTCAAATTTTCAAAGAAAGAGATAAAAGATAAGTTTTTTTCTCTTTTACTTTGTTAATTAATTTTCGAAATTCCCATGGACTAAAAAAAGTGTTCAAAGTCATATTTCAATTGGTAATACTTGAAGAACATATACAAGTGCCTAAGAATATCAAAATTGATGCCCATCAGGTAGTTTCAAGCAAAACGGGCTCGGTTCACGTCATCATGTCAACTCCACACAAGTGTAAAGTTGACTTGGGGGAAAATTTTAACCTAGAAACTTTCCCTGGTGATGTGGACATCAATGTTTGACATGTGGTATGAAGAATGGCGTCACAAAGTTGAGTAGAATCAAGTCATAACAGTCGACCTGGGAGGGGACCCTAGCCCTGCGCTGAGGTTGACTTCGGGATCTCTGGGATGGAAGTTCGAACTTTAATAACTTGAATCTAACCCACTATCTTTTAGTGTTATATACCATGAAGACATGGAGCAACCTAATTTAGGCACCGAGAGTTAAAATTACATGAACCTACAACTTGAAAGCCAACGTGGGCACCTAGGATTTCACTCAACACCCAGGTTGACATCCTTAACTAGGGTTTCAGTTTTTGGGACCATCTTAGTGCAAAAGGATCAAAACTTGCATTGGGACATCAACTAGATATACCACAGACATATTTGAGGCATTAGAATCAAAATTAGAGCAAGTTGAGTTATGAGCACCCGGGGCCCCGAACACCCACCGCCCAGGTTGACAATCTGTCAATCTGGGCACCTTCCAAGTATCAAATCGGAGATTCAACTTTTACATATTCTTAGTCTTCATCAAAAAGGGAAAATAGGTCCTTTCAAAGGAAAAACAATAATTCCTCGGTACAAAAAATAGGGCCCAACGCTTAGGTCGACATTTTGACAACCTAGGCCATTTCAAATGGAGTTTTTCAAGAATTCTTTCGAGCATCTTCTCTGTTTTTCAGAAAATATTGAGATTCAACTATTTCTAACCAAAAAAATTTTTTGGAAGGGCAAAAGAGGGACCCAGCGCCCAGGTTGATATGGGAATTTTTTTTCATCATTAGAAATAATGAAGATTCAAGCAAACTCGGGGAGAAAATAACAATCTCGAGTCCCTGGAAATAGGGCTCAGCGCCCAGGTTGACAATCAACTTGGGACGCTGCCTTCAATTGCTCAAATACCAAAATCAATGCGACCATTAAACCCAAAATGGTCGAAAACAAGGTAGGAGATCTCGTCCTCAAGTTTAGAAGCCTTCGAAGTATTAAAAACAAAATCCCAAGAGCTCAGGAGTATGTTCCCAACGCTCAGGTGTATAAAAGGCCTAGTGCGCTGGGTTACTTATCAAAATCTGATGCCGTTTCGACCGTCTGTCTAGTTTTTCACAATGAAAATAATCCATGAAGTCAGAGAAATCAAATTCTAAACTTTGCATTTCTCATTTCTAGCTCCACCATAAATAAAGAGTTTCGAGTCTCTCATTTCCACAAAACAACAACATCTTTTAGAACCAGTGATCAGCTTTGCCAAAATACATAAATAGACTAAGTGATATCAAAATATCACTTAGGCATCTTAAAGTACATTTCTTGGACGTTTTTACACTTACCCAGCGTCTAGGTTGATGTCATATGTCAATGTAAAGCCCGCTTAGTTAATTTGGAAATTTGCAGTTGTTTATGATTAATTATGAAATTATTTATAGCTATTTAAATAATTTATTATACTGTTATTTATGTTATTCAGTAGCTTGCATATTTTGTAATTCCGGTGCCCGGTATTTTGGAACTCGGCGTTTGGCTCAGTAGAAATCACAACTTAGTATGTTAGTAGTTTGGGGACGGGTTTTAGACATTGGGAATGTCGGGATTGGCCGGGAATTTAGAATTTCCCAAAAATACCCCTTTAGTATGATTTATGTGGTTTTATGGTGGAGGGGCAAAATGGTCTTTTTGCCCCATTAGTGCTTTATCTTATGTGAGTTTTAAATGGAATAAATGTTTAATTTAATGGATTATTTATGGCTGAAATGTAATAATATATGTGACTTGTTTCATTTATTCATTTTTCACAAAAAAAAAAAACACTAAGTTAGAAAGTTAGAAATTTAAAAGAAAAGCTCTCTTTTCCTCTCCATTTTCGGCTAGGTATTGGGGATTCAAAGGCTGGGTTTTTCAAGCTTGATTCATCACATTTTTAGGAACTCTTGATTGTGGTATGTATTTCTTACTTGTCCTTCTTTGTCTTCTTGGAATTTTTGATAAAAAATGAGTAAATGCATGTTAAATTGGATGTTGTTGCTGCTGTATTCTGTGGTTATTTTCTGAGGTTAAAAAGCATGATTTTTAGATGTTAATTAAGCTACTTGTGGTGTATGATTCCTAGGTTGAGCATGCTAGAATTTTCTTATGCTAAAGTTTGGTTTTCAAAGTAAAAATTGAGAAATTGGTGGCTGTAGTTGTTGCATGAACTAGGTTTTGTTTTCTGCAGTGTTTCTATGCTTGATTATGTGATTCTAAGCTAGCTTTGAGGCTTGTGAGTGAGCTTTAGCCAAGTTTGAGTTTTAACTCAAAGCTTGGAGCTCACATGGTGATTTTTGTTTCTGAGTATTCTGGGTTGTTTTGAGGCCTTAGAAATGTTCTAGGGAAGGTTTAGAACAGATCTGGAAAGTTTGAATCAATTCGGGGTTGAATTGGTCGAGTTATGATTATTTGATGTTGCTGCTTGCGAGGAACCGGAATTCCGGTTGTGCATCCGGAATTCCGAATGAGGGTCCTGAATTTCCCAGAACCGGAATTCCGGTTGGGCAACCGGTCTACCGGTTGGGAAATTTTCAGAACCCGTGTTTTTCCTCGTTTTTATGTTTTTAGGGGTATTGCCATGCTTTTTATCGATAGGGAAACTTTTAGTTCCTAGTTTAAGTCCCCGGGAAGTGATTTAGCGTGTCACTTATAGCGTTGTGATTTTTATGGTTTAGGAGCCGATGTCCGCCGCTCGGCTTCGGTTCCGATCGGGTTGGCCGCACACCTGAATTCGGAATCCAGGTAAGATTAGTATAACAGTATGCATATGTAGATTACATGTTTAGCGTGCATGTAGGAAGCCTATTAGATTACATTAGATATGTATGTTGGCTTCGAACCATCCAACCCTGTCACGTCGGTACAGGCTGGAGTATGACCACGCGGAGTATGACCGGCTCGACCGATCAGCCGACACTTGGTTGGTGGTTCGGTGCTATTGACGTATCCCGTCGGTACGACAGCCGGAGTATGACCAAGAATGGAGTATGACCGGTTCGACCGATCAGGAGGATACTTGTCAATAGTACCGTCCCTGTGAACGTTCAAAACTCAGTACCATGTTGGACATGGCAGTAGTGGCTCAGTACCATGTTGGACATGGCAGTAGCGGGACTCAGTATCGTATTGGACACGGCAGTTAGAATTATGTATGAGTATTATTATGCTTTTCTTACTGAGTCTGTCGACTCACAGTTTACGTTTATGTGTAGGTAAAGGCAAGGCTATAGCTGATGGACCGTGAGCGAGCTTATGAGATTGTACATGTCGGGGCGGTTAGGCCTGGAGCGTACGATCCTCGGGACAGCAAGGCTGAATTTTTGTAACTGGTCGTTAGACGACCTTTATTTTATGTAATAGTTAAACAGTTAAAACTTTTGTAAATAATTTTATAATCGGGATCCCGAGTCTTTTGTAATATTGTTTTATAAGTTTAATTAAAAAGCAAAATTTTAATTAATCACGTTTTTCCATAAACCTCGTTGATTAGCAACGAGCTGCACAGTACGTTTAAAAATCACGTAATACGCCTAAGGTAGTTAGGGTGTTACAGTCAACCTAGACACTGGGATGTTAACCTTGGCACTGGATGTCAACCTGGGCGCTGGGTCATGAACTACCTTCAGTAAAATAGTCATAACTCACTCAATTTTAATTCGATTGATGCGATTAAAATTGCATTTTGAAGCTAATTTCATGATCTATCAAGTCATGTCTCACACTTTAGACTTAATTGTAAAGCTATCATTGTCAAAATTAATCCCAAGGTAGTTACAAAAATCAGCTCTGGGTTACCCGCAGCGGGACCTGCCAGGCTCCAAAAAATAGCCATTACCACCAAGAGATAATTTTCACTATTAGATCATCATCTACGGTCAAAAACACATTATTTGTATGTTCCCCTATTTTTGTTGGCCTCTTTCACCTATAAAAGGAGAGTTCCCTCAGCTTATTTTTCACATTCAGAAAACTACCCACAAAGTCAAAGCTTCTCTCTCTAGATTACCATCTCGTGAGAAATAAAAATTCGAAGTTGACGTAGCTCCATTACTATCGTGATATAGGGAGTGAACTACTATAAATTTGCTGTGTCTCCCTTATCAATACTTAACTACTTATTCATTCTTGCTAATCTAGCGAGCGGGTATGACTTAGAAGTCTAGTCTAAATTTCTGAGTCAATAACATATATATACACAAAAATAAACTTATATTTTTTTTTAAAAAAGAAATAAAAAATTTGAAAAAATAAAAAATACCTACTGAGAGGGGGTTGCTCGAACGCTAGTGGTGCAATGGTGGAAAGGGGTTGCTCAGATAGTGGTGGTGTGGTGGTGTCGATGGGAAAAAAACAGTGACAGAGAGAGAGAGAAAAAAAAATTTAGAGAGAGAAATTAAGAAGAAAAAGAATAGCGAGGAAGGTAGTGGTGCGGCGGTTGCAATGGGTTGCCTGTGCGGTGGTGGCTGGTGATGGCAACAACACAGAGAGAGAGAGAGAGAGAGAGAGAGAGAGAGAGAGAGAGAGAGAGAGAGAGAGAGAGAGAGAGAGAGAGAGAGAGAGAGAGAGAGAGAGAGAGAGAGAGAGAGAGAGAGAGAGAGAGAGAGAGAGAGAGAGAGAGAGAGAGAGAGAGAGAAGAAGAAGAAGAAGAAGAAGAAGAAGAAGAAGAATGGCGAGGAAGAAGACCTGGTCGTATTTAGGTCTGTTACTTTTGTCAGCGCATTTGGTTGCGCCGACAAAAGTCTTAATTGGAATCCTAAGTTGAAACGGTGCATTTCATTAAATGGTTTAGTTTCATAACTACGCCAACAAAACTTTATTCCTCTCAAAACCAATTCCCATGCGAGAATTTTGCTCCCAAATTTTTGGTTACTTTTTCCGGCACATTTATGCACCGATAAAATTTTAAATTCCCCGCTAAAACTATTTCATATGGAGGGAAATTTCTCACCAATTTTTTTTCACCTTTTGCCAGCGCAAATACCTTCCAAAATAGGATGTACCTTTTGGCAGTTCCCACTACGCCTTTTGCCAGCACAATAAGCTAAATGATAGCTTCAGTCATTTATTTATACAACTCAAAACCAAAGATTACAATTAGCTAAAATGAAGAAAAAATTTATTACAAAAATTTAACTAACTATTTACAATTAGAGAAATACTAAAAGGCACCAGTGGTGCCAAGCACCCTCCTACGCGTTAATATCATTATTGGTCTAATTAAGTATCGGGTCCCCATATAGTTTAATATAATAACTTTTAGGGAGTATCGCTAGCCAATCGTAAAATGACACGTCTTAAGAGTGCTAGACACTACTAGTGTCCAATAACAATGCTCTTACAATTAATTAGCTATTTGTTTATCTAACATAACAATTGGTTAGTTACTTAATTTGGTTAGCACACATATGTCATCTTGGAAATATATTTGTATAGTGTATTTCACTAAGTAATCGGTCTATAATTAATAGTTCTAGAAGGCTTATCAATCTCGGGAATTAAAGAGAGTAGCATCGTACTTATATTATTTACTTTTTTTTATTTAATTGATTTTTGATATTTATCTTCTGTTTATTAACAAGTTAAAAATTTCAACTGTGAAAACTCAAACATTTCAAGGCTTACCTATGAAGCATGCAGTTATGATCTAGATTTATCACAATACACACTATAACATAATTATAATTATAATTAACAAGACAAAAAAAATTATATATTAGTACATTAAAAAATACTAGTGTATTTTCATTTAATATATCCATAATTTATTTTTAAAAATAACTCTAGATCATATAATACATCACGTAGGAAAGTTATTACAAGGTAAACAAAACGTGACATATATATATATATATATATATATATATTATACATATACCGGTCAGCCGTTTTAGCTTCCTTTAAACCTTTTTCTTTTCTCACTAGTTTTTGCTCATCTCAAACTTGGAACTATTTTTGATAATATAATGTCCTGGTAAGAGATCGAAATTAGTTCTTTATGGTCATCACGAATAAGAAGACTAAACGTGGGTTAATTTTATTGGTCTAAATAATCAGTGAAAAATTGATTGATTGCTTAATTAATTATAGGTTGGTGGACGAAATTTTAGTTCTAGAGATTACGCGGAATTGGTGTCGTAAACACGTAAACGCGTTGCTTTCTTTACTGGATTATTAGATTTTGCATGATACATACTTGGCCTGTTCAGTTGATTATCATCCCGGAATTAATTACGTTTACTTCCATTATACATGTATAACAATTTTTACTGTGCCAATCAAATAAAGATAATAGTAAAATTAGTCTGATCAATTAATCATTCTCTTTATAATTATTTTTAGTTGTGACGTACATAAATATAGCAAGAAAGTTCATATAAGAGATATATCTTGACAGCTTTGCGGACTTATGATTCCCAATTCCCAAACACATGCACAATATTACGACAATGATGTAAAAAGTTACACCAAAATATTAATCTAAACAATATCATGCTATATATGATCAAATAAGATTTGTAGTTCAGCAAGAGCGCTTCGAACTCAGCCTGCCTAATTCACGGTTAAGAAGAGATTCTTGACTCTTTCCTTTACAATGAGACTGTTACAACTTACAATAATAATTTAAATATTAATTATATTATTAATTGAAGCAATTATAAAATAAAATTAACGTTTGCTTTAATGACACTTGAATATGCTTAATCGTTTAATGATGTTGATTCATGTCTTCGCGCCTTTTATATATTATTGTTACTACGCGTTAATTCATTAAATATGGGAGGTCTGCTTTCCTCGTGAGTTCTGTAATGAAGATTGCAGATTGAGTGGGGAGAGAAAATTTATCCCAATAACAAAACTTAAATCAATTTAATAATTCCAACTGATTTGAAAATCATGTTATATTCAAATATTTACTTAATTCAAGATACCAAACACATATTCTTGGAATTTTAATTTGTTTAATGATTTATCATTGGTCAACTCTTTCAGGAGAAGTGTTATAAATAAATTGTCAATCCACTAGTTGATTCATTAATATTAATTAGTTGTTTGTCTAATAGTAATAACTACTCTCTACTCTAGCTCCACTGAGAGTACAGTATCGGACTGGGATTTAGTAGTACTGTGCTGAATATTTCTAAACTTCTAGCTACAGTCTAAGCTCTTCTTCTCTTTATTGATCAATTCCTTCTGATATCATATTCCTAATTGGTCTTTCCCTACATGCTCTTATTAATTTAGTGCATACATATAGTTAGAAATGGAGATGGCCATGGCTTCCACAGAAAACTGTAATTGGCTATATGACTATACCATAATGGACGATATTCTTGTTCCCGGAGGCGAATTTCCGGTTGCCGCCACCGGTTTCATTTGGCCTCCACAGCTAGATCAACTTAATGCTTCCACTAATGGAAGGTGTGTGTGGGCTTTGTCTGTTCTTATTAATTAATTTGTTGTCTTCATTAATTTTATGAAAGTTTAATTAATCAGGGCATATATATATATTATAAAATAAAAAGTCAATAAATGAATAATATTATTCTGCTTACTAAATGGATATTTAATTTCAAGCAACAGAATATAAATATTCCTTTTTTTTTTCTAAAAAAAATTATATATTTTTATGGAAATTAATTTTACTATTGACATTCTTTTAAAAGTCAAAAACAATATATTTCATTTGGTTGGAGTGGTAAATAAATTAATATTTGAATTATTAATGATACAACTACAATTTATATATATGCACGTACTTTTTAGCCACATCATGCATGACATGAGGGTCGTGTCATAATTAATTCAAGATCATATAACTAATATAGCGAGTTCATTACCGTTCCATATATACCAACTGTAATATTGTTTGAGCATGAATGAGTCCGGTCCGGGCTTCTTTGGAATTTCAAATTAAGAATTATTAGTACATGCATATGTCTTTTATATCCTCACACATAGTAGAGTAACAGTAATTAGGCTCTTCATTTATAAAGCTGTTGGTTTCAAGCATAGATGGCGTTACGTACCCTTTTTCGTTGACATACTTTTTCGATGGTGCAATTTTTGTAGTGTGGAGGTTGACTTATCTTCATCTGGGGATTCAGATAACAACAAGGTTGTTGGCTCCCGGAAAAGGTATTAATTAAGACCTACTTTGCTTTTCTTTTTATCACAAAGTTTTTTTAAAAACCTACATTATTTGATAACAAGTGTATGTTATAACATTATATGTGTTCATCTAGGCAAAGGTCGGAATCAAGTGGGGGTGCCTCTTGCTCCAACTACAAGGCATGCCGAGAAAAATTGCGCAGGGACAGACTAAATGAGAGGTATATTTGTATACAAAATAATATAGCTATAGCTATATATATAAATCCTTCCAATTAATAATACTTTGCATATTTGTTAAATTTTGTGCTTAATTTGTTCTCCTGGGATTTCTCATGAATATTATTTATGTAGGTTCCTAGAATTGGTTGCTGTGATGGAGCTCGGGAGGCTGCCTAAAACAGACAAGGCTGCCATACTGAGTGATGCTGTTCGAATAATGACTCAATTGCGCAGCGAGTCTCGTCAGATGAAACAAACAATTGACGATCTACAGGACAAGATAAAAGAACTCAAGGTATGTAAGATTACTCAATTAATTATTATAATATAAAATATACATATTTGTTTAATTTCTGTATATATACTGAATATATATAATAATTTCCAGGATGAGAAGAATGAGCTTCGCGTGGAGAGACAGAGGCTAAGGGAAGAGAAAGAGAGGTTAGAGCAACAAGTAAGAATAGTGGCAATGAGTTCTCATCATCATCAAACCAGTACCTTCCTTCCTCCTGCGATTTCTAGGGCTTCAGCTGTACAAGGGCAAAATGCTGGTGCTACCAATAACAACCTCCTGTCTTTTATAAGTTACCCTTCAGGATCAGGATCACTTACAATGTGGGAACCCTCAAACTACACTACTTAATTGCACATGCTTCCCACACACACTATTAATTACATATATATAAATATATATTTTGTGTACTTAGTTCTGTCTTATTTTAACAGTGGAATAATGTTCTCATATTACATTTTATTATTTCATTTAGCTAGTCTAGTTCTACTTCTGGTCCCAATGTCTTTTTTCAAAAGATAAGAATCTTATGAGATGTTTGGTCAATGGAAGAGTAATCCTAATGGTAATGAATAAGTTCATACATTGCTTATTTTTCTATTTTAACTTTTGTCACTTATTACAATGTAATAGTTATGCATTGAGTATTATAATGATAATTGCATGTTAAAAGTAATGTAATCCTCGTTACAATTACAATTCGTTACAAAAGCAAAATAATATTTTAATAAAAAATATAATAATAAAAGTCAAAAGTATATATTATGAATATTTTATAATTATAAAATAAAATAATAGAATTATTTTAGTCTATACACATTTTATTTCCTTACATTTTCATATTAAACTAAACACAATAATTTTGATTATAATGTTTATTCTAACTACAAACCAAACATTATAATCAATTCTTATTACCATTACATTAGAGCATCTCCAATAGAGATGTAAATAAGTGATGCAAATACAAAATATATCTTACTTTGTTAAAACTATGGGTGTTCGCAGTGCGGGTGGTGCAGTTTTTGACCATTTTATCAAACCAATTCGCATATGCGGTTTTTCTAATTTTCTAAACCACACCTGCACTGTGAAACTAAGAAAACACAAAAAGTGCATCACAAAAAATGGTGCATTGCAGTTTTGGACTATCACCAAATAATTAAACTATCAAAAATACAACAAAACTTGAGCAACACTTGTCAAAAGTACCATAAGGCTTGAAAATAAATATGAAAAAAAGTTTCAAGTTTTAACAATACAATAATTAATGGGCTTTGGGTTGAACCTTCATATATTGGACCTAAATAAATATAAAAATTAATATTTTTATTATATGCGGTGCGGTGCAGTTTGAGCTGTGTATTAACAATTTGAAACCATAAACTGCACCGCACCGCAAAAAATTTCAAATTACATTTTTATTGTGGTGCGGGCAGTTTGATGAACAACCCTACTTAAAATTTTATTTCAATAGTGTGCTAAATTGTGATGCAAGTATGTCACATAACAAAAAGTGATCCAAATTTAGATTACAATATAGCATGATACGAAATTTGCATCACAATAAATGTTATGCTTTTATATTTACCATTATGCTATTTTTAATATTTTATTATTAATTTTAGTTAACAAGTTCCTTTACTTTAAATGACTTGCATTATTATTATTATTAAATTTTATATTTATCTTTGTGTTATGAGTATTATTTTATATTTTTTTAATAAATTATTAAGTGGACAATATATTAAATTTTACATCAAGATTTGTAATTATATATTGGAGCACAATAATAAAAGTTGATGTAAAAATATCACAGAATTACTTTTTGTATCAAATATAGTTCATCTTTTACATCTCCCATTAGATATGATCTTACCATTACTATTACCACTATTATTCTATCACACCAAACCAAACACTACTTAACTTCACAAAAAAATCATAAAAATTAAAAAATATGTATTTTTTTTAATTTATCCAAACATGCACTTTAAAAAAACTTTTTTTTTTCTTTCTAAAAGCTAAAAACAATTTAAGAAAACTTATCCAAGAAAGAGACCTCTTACTTCTATTATTTTGTATGCTATTATAATCTTTAAAATGGATATTACTTACTCATCAATTGCGCACCGACCAAATATAGAAAAAAATTTTGCTGCCTCAATTAACTGTCCCATTCCTGTCCCAAAACTAGAAAATGCACAACTATCTTGTTTTTTTTTTATTTCACAATGGTGTGTAACTTCCATCCTAGTCTGTTATTTTTTTTTTAAGATTAATCGTGGCAAAAGTTCTAAAAAACTTAAGGTTGATACAAATTAATTTCCAACCTTGAAAATTAGCAGTAATAGTCTCCAACGTCACTATTTTCGTAAGTCTGTAGGTACCCAATTAACAGTTCTGTTTGTTATTTTTAAATTTTTCATGTGTTAAAAGTTTAGTGGTCCACATCATAAATATTATTTTAAAATAAAAAAAAATATTTTTTCTTTCTTTTCTTTTTCTTATTTTCTTATTTTTTTTTTATTTTTCTTATTCTTCTTCTCGCTTATTGCCCATATACCTGACTGTTCAATTGGTTACCAAAAATCCACCACCATGACCACCCTCCACCCACAATATGTTCATCGACCTTTCTCCTGGGTTTCATCAACTTCTCAACTGAATGATATTAGTGAAAGTTTCAAGAGTTTTAGAGAGGTTGAATCCCACTATGGGGTCAGATCTCATCAACTTGCTGTAACTGTGGCCAAGGAAAGTAGTAGATGGGAGGTGTCAAGAACTGGAATGATGAGATTCTATCATCAAAGATTTGGCTTGTTGGTGCTTAACAGAGATGGATGAGGTTTTTCTTAAGCTGGGATTTCTTAAGCTGCTATGGAGGAGGCCTCCCGTCAGTTGAGAAGTTGCACCATGGCAGAGATTAGTGAAGCATAGGCAGAGCCACATAAGGAATTGTGGGGACAAAGTCACACCCTTGGGGTTAACGATCTTCCATCTTTCTTCTCTCTCTCTCTCTCTCTCTCTCTCTCTCTCTCTCTCTCTCTCTCTCTCTCTTTTGAATTTGTTTATTCAACAATCATTAATTAGATAGGATCAAGATCAATTTACAGAACACGTTGTTCTTGGGGAATCTTCAAGCTTCAAGGTAATTAGGGTTTCATTGGCGATTACGTTGAGGCGATGTGGATGATGCTTCAACAGGAGAAGTTGAACGATTATGATGTGGCTTTTGGAAATGTGGGTTTGAATTGGAGAGATCATGGTCTATCGTTGAGTGGCATAGTACAGGGGCTTCGTTGAAGAAGAAGAAGAAAAAAAAAAAGAGAAAAAAAAAGAGAGAAAGAAACAGGTTAGGGTTAGAGTTTTATGGGTTGAGATTTTTTTACTCTCTAGCTTTATGTGTCATCTCCTGTATGTTTTGTATGTTTTAACCACTGTGTAATGGGTGGGGGGATGAGGATTGGGTGGAATGAAGGTCGGGGAGGGTGGGTGGCTGGGTGAGGAAGACGATACAAGAAACATGATAGAAAAATGAAAATAAAAAAAATAATGTTTTTAATTTTTAATAATGATTTTTTTTTTATTTTTAAATTCTTTTTAATTAAAATTATGATTTGGACCAATAATATTTCAACACGTGCCTTTTTTTTAAAATAAATTAACCGGTCAGTTAAGTTAGAGACTAACAGACTAACGAAAATAGTGATCCTAGGAACTATTGCTGCCAATTTTTGAAGTTAGGGATTAATCTGCATCAACTTTAAGTTTTTGATAATTTTTGTCACAATGATCCCTTTTATTATTATTATTATTATTATTATTAGAATTTTGTTTCATTTTCCTTTCTAAAAAAAGTTGAATAGAATCTTACTTCTGATAATAAAATATTTATAAATCCATTTATATTTTTAAAAAAATATATCTGATTCCATTATCGTTTTTGTTTTACAAGTTACTACTTTTAGAGTGAAAAAAATATTTATTTGCTTACATTTCTCTAATAGTATGTGTGTATCAAATTAATTATTTATAAAATTAATGTTTAAAAATTCTAACACTTAAAACACAAAAGGTATTGACAACTTTAAATATCAAAATATTGAAGAAAATTAATATTTATTCAACCATTGCATTGATATCCAATAAAATGTAGGGTTTTCATTAGAAAATTTAAATTTTATGCTTCAAATTATAGCCCAAAGTTTCTCTATTACTAATTATTCTAACTTTTAAATCCCCTCTCTCTTTAATCCTTTTGCCTCTATTATTGTCAAACCACCACCCAGCCAACTCGCACACTCAAATGACAACACGGCCAAATCTTGCAAACCCTTTGTGACCTTTCCATCTATTTCACACACACCCAGACCCAACCAGCTCCATTGTTCTCCCATAGTCCTCCCTCGCGTGAACGCAGACCGTGATAGACTGTCGAATATTTGTGCTCTTCGCACGTCAAAGCCTCCCCATGCCTGAGATTAGAGCTGATCACTTAAATCTTTATTGCCTCAACTTTTGTATTTTATATATTTTTATAGTAAATATACTTTCATATACCTTTTCACAAATTAATAAAAAGTAAAAAATTTGGATAATTTTTAAATAAATAAATTAATTTGTTAGCTAATCACTCTCACTTTGTTGTATTTATTTTTATTAAATAATATAAATTAGTCGTGATAGGTTTCATGATTTTTTTTATCTTTCTAAATATTTTTGGAACTTCTTTTTAAGAAGGTAATTTTATATAACCTGAACTGTTTTAGTTTATGGAGAAGGTAATATTTTCTTTTCTATTTGTGATTTTTTTTTAATAATTTCAACTTAATATATGAAAGGACTTTGATAAGATTAGCTAAATAGATTCAAGAATATAACATAGTTGGACCATAGCAGAGCAAGTACTATCTTCAATGCATGCATACTGTTTATTCATTTGTGAACTTTCAAGGATGAGTAAAAATTTAGTTGAAACAAAACTTGGTTAAAAGCTTAGCTATTGAAAGTAATGCCATTAGAAATGCCTAATGTTGATTAGATTTTTAGCCAACCGATGTGGAGTCGTAATAAATGATTGCTTTATCAGTATCCCCAAAATGGGGATCAATGCCTTCGATCCCGTTTTGGGCGCGAGTCCTCATTATTGAGAACTACTCGTTGTAGCTTTGAGGGATTTAGATGCTTTCTCCCTAGTTATGGATAGGTTGTAACACTCTCATGCTACTAGTTGATTATCCTTCAGGTAGCCAATTCCACCCTTGGTAGGGAATTTGACGAGGAGGTGAAAGATGGAAACGACTGCCTTTAGATCATACAGGGTTGGACAACCAATTAAGACGTTGTAGGGTGATACTATATCCAATACCACGAATAATGCCATGACAATGACACTCTTGGGGGCTACTCCCATCGTCAATGGTAGCTTAATGAGCCCAGCCAGTGCTGTTGCGATATTTTTGCACACGCAAGTGTACGTATCGTTTGAAGTAGTAGACTCACTAGGAGTGAGGTCGATCCCACAGGGAGTGTAGTTAAGTACGTTAAAATTAAACTTTTACTTCTATTAGGTTAAATAAAAAATAAAGAAAGAATTAAGAATAAGAAACTAGTAAGAAACAATTATACAAGAAAATTGAAAGTTAATAAAAACTAGGGCTTCGATTTCAATTGTTTCTATTGAATATGGCCTAATATGATTATTTTCCTAATATTAATCTCTATGCAATAGCAGGTTTACTAAGGTAATTTATAGTCTTCTCAGATATATAAATCTCAATTACATGCAAACTTTTTACTCTCGTGATAAATTTAACATGCAACAGGCATTAAGCATAAAAACCCTATAAGCTATCTAAACCATATAGGTACTCTCGTCCTATATCGAAATTCAGTTCTATTTTACTATAGCATATTTGACACTCACTTCTCAGATCTCGCATCAAAATCATAGACAGATAATTGGTGATCAAGCAATTAAAAGTAGTTAAGCACAAATAAAATAGAATACATAGAAATTAGGGGAAAAATAACTCATATTAAAACCATAAACAATGTCAAACAATATCCACCTAACCCTAATAAAGTGTTTAGTTACTCATGTTCATTGAAGCACAATTACACATATTAACTTTAAGAAAAGAGATGAAAATAGAGAAGAGAAGAAGAGAAGAATGCTGAAAACCCTGAGAAGTATGCCTCTAATTTTTCAGTTGATCTCTCCACTCTGTATCTAAATTCTCTCTTTTTTTCTCTCTGAAGTTGCTTGATGAAATCAACTCTCTTCGGCTCTTTATATAGGCATTCAGGGCCTAAAAAGATGGAAAAACGCACATGTTAAATGCCTATTCAAACTACGAAACCCCCAACACCCACGTGAGATAAAAATACGATTTTTGTGCTGTTTAGGGAGGCGGGCCGCGACATGCTAAATCCATGCCGCGGCCCGTGTTGGAAGCGATTTTTCTGCTGCGTCGACTGATAGTATTTTGACCATAACTCTCACAATATTGCTCGGAATTGGATGATTCAAGATGTTCCGGGAAGATAAAAGAGAGATCTAGAACTTTTATGTTTTGACTTTTTCCAAAATCTAATCAGAAGACAGTCGAATTCAGGCTTGAAGTTTCGGCTTGCACAATTTTCTCTATTTTAAATATCATGATATTTTTTTTATCTTTTTCCCATCTTTTTCTCTGATATTTTTCTAATCTTCTTCTATTTTAAATCTGCAAAAATAAAAGATAACAAGCGTAAAAATGCTCCAAACACGATTAAAACTCAATTAAAAATATACTAAACTTAATCTAAAATTAATACTAAAAATAACCTAACAAGTGCCATACCATTTCCTATAAATCTGTATATGAGATGTTCACAAGGTTCTAAATCCTTTGCCCCCAAACGCATCCTCTCCAATGAAGACTTAAAGATGATATTGGCTGACGACCCATAATCGATCATTGTTCTTGGTACAATTATATTGGCGATTTGTACTTCTACCACTAAGGGGTCATTGTGTGGGTATCGAACGTGTTTGGTTTCATCCTCAGAGAATGTGATAGACTCATATTCATATCGAGGTTGTTTGGGAGCTCGCTCCCAGACTGCTAACACATCGTCACCCGGCTCGTTCCCCAGAGACTAAGCATATTTCTCTTGGGATTTCTTGGAGTCCCGGCTAAATGAGGTCCTCCAGATATAATGTCTAAGTGCCATCAATGGGGGGAGGTAACAGTTTTTTGTCATCCCCAGCTGTGTGTTGTTATTGTCGTGCAGTTCGGTCGTTGTCACGACGTACATATCTTTTCAAATGGGGGTTGTTTTTTCTGATGAGGAACTTTATCAACTCCTTCAGATTGTTGCTCGTCAGTGTCATGACCATAATCATTGTGGAATCGTCAAAACTTGTTCATGTCCCATTTGTTAATATCCTTTCTCATAGGATAAGGCTTACGCTACGGCACCACTGAGTGAGTTTCATTGTAGATGTTTTCTCTAGTGTCCAGGAGGATGTTGTAGGGAGTGAACCTTGGGGTTGGATCTTGTCTGGCTGGCTCAGGGTCTTCTTTGGTCGCTTGTTGTTGTTGTTGTTGTTGTTGTTGTTGTTGTTGTTGTTGTTGTTGTTACCGCCATTACCGTTATTCCCCTTCTTGCCATTGTTGGAGCCATTCTTACCGTTAAGTCCTTGAGAGCTTTGACTATTCGAGCTTGTTCCGTTCTTTTTATTCTTAGTGTGGTTAAAGCCTTGAGCATTTTGCTCGACTTCTTCTAATTTAATGAACTCATCAGCCCTGTTAAGGAAATCTCTCGTAGTATGAGTTGGTTTCTACCTTGTATCTTTCCACAGCCGACTTCCCACAAGAATGCCCCCATGATAGCGACCCGTTTACCATCATCACTTAGATTTTTCACTTTGGCTGCTTCCTGCATAAAGCATTAAATGTAGTTTTTTAGCGGCTCATCGAGCTTCTTCTTGATGGAGACTAAGTCACCCAACTCTACTGGAAAATCGTCGGGCTGAAGAGAATTGGGTGTAGAATAACCCTTCGAACTCATCCCAAGAAGTGATCCTCCCTGGGGGTAGTTTGGTAAACCATTATTGTGCCGTGTCCGTGAGGGTTGTGGGAAGGATTCGACATCTCAAGTCATCCCTGATCCCTTGAAGGTCCATTGAAATCTTAAAGTTTTTAACACGAGTTAGGGGATCTTTACTACCCGTATACTTGCAAGTAGGCATTTTGAATTTCGCTGGAATGGGGAGGTCATTGATCATTTGGGAGAAAGAAGACCCTCTCCTCCTTTCCAGTTCAAAGTTAGTGAGTTTCGGTGCAGTAAGGTCTTTGACCAATCGGGTTAACTCATCCAACCGAGCTTGGATCACCGAATTTGTGGTCTCTTGGGGTTGAACCACTTTAACGTCAACATTCACTTGGTTTCTTTAAACCAGACCGGGTGGATTTACTATGTTTAAATAGTGGTTGTCCCTATTCTTATTGAGGGCCTCCAATAGGTCTCCACCCCTCATGGGCCTACACGTTCAAAGATTGACCCGGTATTTGGCCTTTCTCCTACATTTTGACTATCAGCCCTTCAATCGATCGTGGGTGGTACTTGGCCATCTCTACCCCTTTAAGGTAGATTCTTAGGTTGACTTTACCTATTAGGGGCGTACGACCATCTGGCTTGGTAACCCCCCAGCTCAGGATTTGGTTGGTTGTTGACTCGACTTTTAGCTTCCTCATCGCCATGACCATCAGGGTAGTTTGGACGATAATCATTATTGACTTTGGGTTCTTCCCTTCTCCCCCTAGGCCTACTATTTCTCAGGCGATCGTTGCCCGCTCGTGGTTGTCACGGGGTTGTCACTCCCTATGTTAGGGTGTCCTTCTACCATTTCTACCGCGGTCACCATTGTTATTTCTGGAGTTTCCTTCTCCGCTCTGCCTTAGACAGACATTATGGGAGTCATCACGTCCGATATAATAATTGGGTAGGACTTGTTCATTTGTAGAGGACGGTCGATTAATTTTGCGGGGAACCCTATTGAAGGGGTGACTCCTAGCCCTCTCTTGGTTCCTTGGACGCTCTTCAGGTCCATAGACCACCCTATCCCATTGGTTTCTCGGGGTAGGGACATCCTATGGATAGGTTCGGTGGTCTTGAGGTATCTGTTGGTTGTGGGCGTCAGTACCCAACCCTTGAGTGTTTTGGTTATAGGAAGTTTGAATTAAGTTGGCCGCCTCTTGGGTGCGACAATCTTGGTCGTCTTGGCCCTCCTCATTTCACGATCATGATCTTCTAGCCAAGATTAGAATTCTCTTATTTGGTTAGCAAGACTTTCGGTCAAGGCCGCTTGAGCTTGAGTTTATTCTTGGTGCAGAGTTTGGAACTGGCCTTGCATTCGGCCTATCGTATCTCGTAACTGATCCATCTCAGGGTCAATTCCTTCAATATCCACATGGAGTTCACTCCGCAGCTAAAAGACGCGAGCGCCTCGACCAGTTTGACCTGGGCCCGTGCCATCAGTAGGTGGGACAAGATTTCCAGTATTACCCCTTCTAGTGGCACCATCAGTAGTGTTGCCTCCTACGGTTGTGGCGTTAGTGGTACACCCAGCAGTTTTTTGCCCAGCGGCAATAATTTGGCCAGTTGTCCCATGACCAACAGCAGTCTGAGCGGTGGTGTGGGTGGTGGCTGCACCACTGTTCCCCAAACGCGAGGGTCGTTCTCCATTGTTTTTGATGGGATTGCTTGCTGATTAAACTTGCTGGGCATTATCCATCTCCTCATCAGGTCGTTCTTGAGAGCTTCAGGTTAATACCATTTTTTTTGATGAAAAACTTTAAGATTTTGGTTAAAGCTCTCAATGAAAGCACCAAAATGTTGACTGGATTTTTAGCCAACGGACGCAGAGTCATCATAAATGAGATTTAGACCAAAATTGTAACAATAAATGTAACGAAAGACACCAGAATATAAAGAGGTTCGCTCCCAGATATCGGTAATAGCCTACTCTCCTCGTATTTTAATTATCAAGGTTGCAAAAGTCAAGAACATGCTCTTGATTGCAAAGAATGAACAAGTGTTTATTTTTTTTTCTAAGTGCTCAAAATTGCGGATCCCTTTCTCATGTCGCGGGTGACCCCTTATATAGGAGAAAGGGTCGGTGTGCTTCTCGCTTCAAGAGACGTGACCAACGCGGAACTACCTTAACCGTTCCTTGATTTTTGGAGGTAGTTGAAGTTTGATTTCTATGATAATATCCTGCTATATTCGTGGGTTGATAACTGTCTTTGAGCCTTTCGTGGGATTTGAACATTTGAAATAGTCAATGACGACGAGGGCCTCCTAAGGGTGTGACACGGTCGTTGACCACCTTCGGGGATGAAAGCCCATACTTAGGGGCGACACCCCCGAGACCCAACTTGTGGTGGGTGACCATCGTCATCTTGGGGTGACCCCCGAGACCCCTTATACTTTGTTAGTAGTCATAGTATTATGTAGATGTTCTCATCTACCTTTGAAAGTATCCTTATGTCTATGTTGTGGGTAGTGTCATCTACCCTTTAGACTAACTTAGCATTTAGGTGTGTAATGATTGTTCATTTTGTTTACGAAGGTGTTAGTCCATCGGTTTTCCTTCTTGGAGACGTCCACCTTACTCAACCTAGGGGTAAGGGTGACCGTCTGACTTTCATTCTATCAGTCATGACCACCCTTCATGACTAATGGTCATCCCAACGATCATGACTTTACCTATTCTTCATTAATTTTATCTTGGTATTTTCGTGCCACATGTTGCTACTCTTAATATGTCATCGTCATTAAAATTTGGATAAACACCTAATAACTAAGAGAAGAGGAGTGAGAAAAAAAAAGAGATAATGGTCAAAGAAAAAGAGAGAAGAGGGAAAATATAATATTTTCTTAATTTATTAAATTATTATTTATGTCTAACATTCTAAATATTTACTATTACATTTATTTATTTATTATCGTTAAATCTATTATCAATAGTTATAAAAACATTCTAATTATAAAGACAAAATAATAATTTCTACCATAGACATATTTTATATATATGTCGGTATTTAGTAGTTTGTTTATACATATTCAAATAATTAATTAACTAATGCATGTTCTCTGGTATACGAAATGCTTCGTAGAGTTAAAAATAAGCGGAGATCTAGAGATTCTCGAATAGGTTAATCTTTTGAACTGCTGCTGAATCCATGGGAAGGCAAGAGACAACCTGGCCATTTAGTAGCCAAAGAAAAAGAAAGCAAAATCAATTCCCGTAGTAGCGGCGAGCGAAATGGGAGCAACCTAAACCACGAAAATGGGGTTGTGGGAGAGCAATACAAGCGTCGTGCTGCTAGGCGAAGTGGTGAAGTGCTGCACACTAGATGGCGAGAGTCCAGTAGCCGAAAGTATCACTAGTTTATGCTCTGACCCGAGTAGCATGGGACACGTGGAATGCCGTATGAATAACCATGGACCACCTGGCAAGGCTAAATACTTTTGGGTGACCGTTAGTGAAGTAGTACCGTGAGGGAAGGGTGAAAAGAACCCCCATCAAGGAGTGAAATAGAACATGAAACCGTAAACTCCCAGTGGGAGGAGCCTAGGGCTCTGACCGCGTTGTTGAAGAATGAGCTGGCGACTCATAGGCAATGGCTTGTTAAGGGAACTCATTGAAGCCGTAGCGAAAGCGAGTCTTCATAGGGCAATTGTCATTGCTTATGGATCTGAACCTGGGTGATCTATCTACGACAAGGATGAAGCTTGGGTGAAACTAAGTGGAGGTTCTCCCCGAAATGCGTTGAGGCGCAACAGTTGACTGGACATCTAGTGTTAAAGCACTGTTTTGGTGCGGGCCACGAGAGCGGTACCAAATCGAGGTAACTCTGAATACTAAATATGATCTCAAAATAACAGGGGTCAAGATTGGCCAATGACAGTGGGGGATAAGCTTCATCATCGAGAGGTAAGCAGCCCGGATCACCAACTAAGGCCCCTAAATGACCGCTAAGGGGTGTATATGCATGTCATGTGTGACAGGACAAGAATTGCTTTGTATATATAACTCTTCTTATTATTCAATCACCAAATAGTTGTTCTGGATATTCTTTACAAATTATACCACATATAACATATCGTATCATGGTTTGTTTAAATTTTAATTAACGGCCACAACAATACAGATTTCTTGGACGGTACATAAATAATTAATGAGGATTATTTTTTATATTTTTTTTTAACTTAACCTCCATTTATTTCTTTTTTCATGTGTCTTTTGTTTTGGAAACCAAACATAGCTTCACAGTAAAAAATATTGATTAGATGAAGGCTCGAACGTACCGAAAGAAAATGATAAAGAGTGACATATAAAGATTTTATAATATACTCAATAATAGGTAATAATATTACATTTTTCTTTTTAAAAAAATTATCTATAATTATTATAACATGCAGCTTAAAAAGCTAGAAGCAAGGCACCGAACCCCATCAAGAGTCCAGATCGAAAACTGGTTGCAAAGTTGACCGGTGCAGCAGATGGTGCTGGGGCGGAGAGGTGAGCACTGGTAGAAGGAGCAATAGGAGTGAGTGACAAGGGCGAGCCGTCCTCCACGGATGAATAAGGCGACAATGGAGGAGCTGCGGTTGGCTCGGCCTCAGGCGAATTATCTGCGACGGGGCCGGGTGGGGAAGGAGGAGAAGATGGCTTTGGAGTTGGAGTATTAGAGGAGGGAGGAAGAGAAGATGGGGTGGCTGCTGCAAGAGTAGTGATTTCAAGCTTCATTCCTCCGCTGCAATGTCCTGATGTTCCACAAATGAAGTATCTCTTTCCTGGAGATGTTAAAGGAATGATTGTACTCCCGTCGTTGTAGATCTGAATCAGGTTAGTTGTCCCACAAACATCGTAGTCTGCTTTAGGAACTTCGATAACATTATGGTTTGGAGTATATTGGAAACCTTACAAAAGTAAATCAAACATAATTAGTATATATTACTTTTCTTCAATAATCTCAAAATATAAAACTGTCCCACATCGAATATATACCGAAATACATAAATGACTATTTATTTTACTCATCATGAATTTTGAGATAGACGTGTGTTATATCAAACACCTCATTTTATGACAAGGATAAAAGTTATATATATACAACATATTAAAAATAAAAATTATGGGAAAGTTAAGATAACAACACTAGTGAGTCTTGATTGTGCTTACTGAGACTGTCTCCGACTGAAAAAGTCTGAGATGATCCCCAAGTTTGGAGGTCTGAGGTTTGCTCCCATCCACCACTGCCTCCTACTGTGTAAGTTTCTCCCATGGTGAGTTGAATGAGCATGGCTGCCATAACAGCCAAGCTTAATAAAAATGTTTGCATTGCCATGTTTGGAAGATCAGACAAGAACAGAGGAGATCTAAGTGTGTATATGCACCAAATGATATATCTTTTTAGTGACACAAATATAGGATATAAGTTTGGGAATAGGAGTTATATATATATAAGGGCTAAAGAGAATAAGTTTCAAAAAGAAAAGGTTTGTCGTTTGATTTAGTCGTTGACAGAGTTGGTTTAAGTCTAATGACAGGTTGTTTTATTGCATAAAAAAGTTTGAAATAAATGAGACTACTACTTGCTTCACTGGATGTTTTGTACATTAGATATATTTATAAATACATATAATACTTGGCAAGATTAGGACAGGTGTAATGTAAGGAATATAGTGAAAAAAGAAATCGTATGGAGTTGTTAATGGCATTCACATGAAAGGTGCACCTAATCCAAGCAATCATCCAACCCATAATTGCAGCTATACGGAATGAATAAACAAAATATATATGCAGATTTGGGTATTATATGCAAGCACGACGTCCAAATTATAACTTGGTCAATATATAGAAGCAAATATATTATATATAATGGGATGTGCATCGAAAAATATATTAAATCTAGGGGGCTTTGATCAATTGTATAAAGTCATAACTAAACGATCATCTCACATACATGACCAAATAATGTAGTTTCTTTTATTTTATATGTCAATTATTTACAATTATGTAAGTACATATTGAAATATCAAGAGAGGTTTTGTGAGATTAACGAGTAATAATTAAGGCATTTCTTTAATTTATGCATAATAATTAAGTTGCTTATTCATTAATTCCACCACGTTTAGTGTCGATCGTTAAGCTATTCTTTCGATTCTTGCCTATATCATGTTAAATTGTTTTAAAACAATTGGTGAAAAAAATAAGGTTTAATAAATGTTTCGCACATTGAATCTATATCGCTTGGGAAGTTGTTTTTGTACAATTTTGCTTAAATTTGGATTAATTTAGGGCGTTAGCTAGCTAGCTAGCTTCACCCCTTCCTTGTAAATAGAGTATTGCACGAATCTTTTGTAATCAGGAAGCTCACCTTAGACATTCTTGTGATCTTGTCTACAAACTCGAAAAAATAATACAAACCCTTAAAGGATTAGGCTATTGACACTCGGAGTTAAACCTCTATAAATATCAGTACGTATTCATTCTTTACATTTAAATAAAGCTCTTGCATTTTTTATTGATCCCGCGTCATTTGGCCAAAATTCTATTTAACACCTCTAATTAAATAATTACTGTGTAATTAACCAGTTTAACAAAACACGTTAATCTCGTAATTATTCTAAATTACACTTAATTTTTTAGACTATCTTCATTGAGAGATGTATAATTTGCATTAGAGTTGTTCATAAAAATTAACAAATTACCGCTCAAGCTGAATAAGCTGGCCAAATTAAACTGAATAAACCGACAAAAAATACAATCCGAATAACTTTATGAAAAACTCAAACCACCCAATGAATATATTGGGCGGGTTGAATATTGTTCTAACCCCGCCCAAATAACTCGAATAAAGTGATCGATTTACATATTTTTTTACTAAAATTATTTATAGCATAATATATAAATTACATTTAATAGTTAAACTATTTTACATTTAAAATTTGTATTTTAATTGTATTTGAATATTAAAGTTGAAATTTTAAATTTACATATGAGTATTTTTTTTTATTCTATTTTTTAAAAAATATTGTTTAATACTTTAATGTTTATTCAATTCATATTTATTTTTTAAAATTAATTTAAACTATAACTATTTTATTTTTGAAAGGCATATACTATATATTTATTTTTTCAAGTCAATTATTTGAACACCAAAAACAAACAATAATGAAAAATAAAAATAAAGATTGATTTAAACGGGTTAACCCGACTAAATCGACAAAAATCATTGGGCGGATTACACTTTTTTTTTTTTTTAATGGAGGGGTTACAATTAGATATTTGCAACCCAACATTTATATTAGGTTGGTAAAAATACACTATAATCCAACCAAACCGACTGATGTACACTCCAAATTTGCATTATATTTTTCACAAAAAGTAACTTTATCATATATTTACGTCAAACTTTAGTGTTGTGCTCCAATATACAATTACAAAATTTAATGTTTAATTAATATTTTTAATATAATATAAAATATAATACCTTCTCATTAATTTTTTATTATTTTATTAGGGTTTATTTTTCAATTTTAACTGAAAAAAGTAACAATATTATATAAATATTTTCAGCTGGCAAAATAAATAAATATACAACCTAAATAAAAAAAATTACACAAATACCACTTACACACACTTTCAACACGTACAGGATCCATACTTCCTAGGCAACCATAGTACAACCACGCAGCAACCCAACGCAATCGAAATGAAAATTCAACCAGAAAGATAACCACCATTAATTCCGGCGATTTCACTTGAGAAGACGACCAGAATCAATGAAAATAGAGGATGTTATTTTGAATTCATGAAAAAAAAAATGTAAAAAAACTACTACGAAACTGAAATTCAACCGAAAATCCAGTTTAATTTGCATAAAACTAATGTCCTAACTTCAATTTTTAGATCCATGAAATGCAGATCTCTAAAAGTTGAACTGGAGTTCCCAAACAATCCAACTCAAGTATAATCCAAAAAAGGTTAAATCAATACGATAGTAAAATATTTATCCTGGTGTATTTTTGTTGTTTTTCAAATTTCTAATGGTGAATTTGTTCATATTAAATCATGAAGAGACATGTAGATAGAGTTACGTACGTGAAAATTGTAACGTCCCCGCTTCAAGCTTCCATTGGGCCCTTACAACCACGGAATGATGACTCTTATACACGAGTACGTCATTCTGGCTGCTTCCTAGATTGACGACTGACCCTACAGACCAACACGAGTGTTTTCAGCGTGCTTTGTCCTCACTCACACACTTCCTGAGAAAACTTCCCAGAAGGTCACCCATCCTAAAATTATCCCAGGTCAAGCACGCTTAACTGTGGAGTTCTTTCGTGATGGGCTACTGAAAAACAAGATGCACTTTGTTGATATAGTTAGTACCAATCAATCTATTTAAGCTCTCTTCGGCTATGTACCCATACCTACACAGCCTCAGAATCATCACACTTGACCTTCCCCAGACAATGTGGCATTACATATATAGCTTACCCAGTATTTCCCTTACGGATCACGAGACTACTGACTGTCACAGAAATACTGTTCTAATTTTTAATGTTTCATAATAGTTGCATTACAATTGCATAAATATTTGCTAACAGTTATTTCATCTAATTGAAACTTTCATTTGATGCAACTTTCGGCCAAGCACCCAACAACTTTTGTTTGATGCAAACTTCGCCCAACCACCCAATAACTTTCATCTGATGCAACCTTCGACCAACCATACAACAACTATTATCTGATTGTGTAAGTGATAGCGTAAGAGGTATTTTAGTAATTAAAAGCACATAAAAGAAAAAGTATAAATACTTTCCACCTTATGAATATATTTTTGTAAATAAAGTGTCAATTCGTATTTTCCATGTAATAATTCTAATTTATAATATAAATAAATAAAAAATAAATATAAAATGTTTGAAATTTAATGCAATAATTAAATTTGATAATGTAATAAAATTAAATATAAAAATAACATATTTATTGTAATGTAAATTTTGCAATTGTGATTTAAATTTGGATCAACTTTTGACACATAATTAAAGTAAATTTTTTCAAAATAAATTATATCTATTCTATATAAAATGTGGCTATATAACCGAATTCTTGCTTTATGAGAAATTATTGGGTAATTTTTTTTTTTTTTTTAAGTTTTTATTCAAAAATAACAGTTTTTTTTTTTGCTAAGGTTAACGGGGTTAAATGCCCAATTTATTTTTAAATGCTTTATCGCAAAACTTCCTTTCACTTTCCCTCTCTCCCTCGCGTCTCACTTTCTCAATGTTTATTTTGCGCTGTAAGTTTATTTTTTTTCCCTTTATTTCTGTCATGTCCTATTGAATTTAATATGTATATGTTCAATTTTTCCCAATCGTTGTCGTCAGATATTAAGAAAGAGTTTGGGTATCTTGATTTGAATATCAATAAATCTCTGATGATGAGATTGCTTATCTTGTTTTAAGATTGAGGGTTCATCTTTATTGGGTTTGGCAGCGTTGAATCTTGCAAAGACCACATGTAGCCTTCTCTGAACTGTCCAACGAAGCACCAAATCAAAATTTCAATTCGACAATAAGGTTCACATAACCAATGGGAGTTCATAGAGGCGACAGCAACGACTAGGATCAATCATTGTTCACTGGCCGGAGTCGATCGAGATTTTTTTTGGGTTTGAGTTGTTAATATTAGATGTGATTTATGGTTTTCAATATCATTGATTTCTTATGATATATTTCTATTTATATATTTTTATTTATATTGTCTTAAATTTGTATTTTCTATGTTTTAAGTTTAGAAGATCTTCTTCTTTAGCATCTCTACCAACATAGTGAACTGGTGAAGTCGTTTCGGTCGCCGACGATGTAGTTGTGCTAGCAATGAATAGTAATTAGAGTGATGATCCGCATTTCATACCATTTTTCCATGGTTTTCCCTTAATTTTTTTTTTTATTATTATTAATGGTTTAATTTGTCAACTTTTCACTTTCTCTATTTTATTTTATAAGGGCTATTAGGTTTCCTCCAAGGAAAAAAAAAGTCAGTTATTTATTTAAAAGTTCTTAACTATTTTAATTTATTTTTGTTTTTATTTTGTTTTAATAATAATATTATTTAATTTCATTTTATGCATGGAAACAATTATATATGTTTATTTAATATTTTATTTTTAATTAGTTTTTAGTCAACTATCTTTTATAGTATTAATTATTAATATTAATGATATTCATATTTTATTATGGGTAATTTTCTTAATTAATAATATTAATGTGATTGAAAAATGTCATTAGTTTTCATTTATTGTCTACTCTGCCTAGTGTTAAAATAAGTTTAATTAAACGATCAGCTAAACGAGTTGCTCATGCTATTGCTAGGTATGCTCGATTTCTTTCTGGTTGTAGCATTTTCGAACAAACTATTTGGGCCGATCTAAATTAAGGCTCTCTTATATTCAGAATACTATTAATTCAATGAAGTTGATATTTCATTTCAAAAAATTGATAATTTCTTTTTATTTCGCTTTTGATTTTTTACATATTTTGGTTGTGGTAATATTATTGTACATTTAATTTGTACTTACTTATTTTTTATATAACATTTATATTTTTTGGTATAACATTTTAATATATTTATTAATTACATTTTTTAGATAGAATCATTATTTCTGTGATCACATTTATTTTTAAAAAATTTTAACTAATTTTATTTAATTTGATAAATTTATAGATAGTCTTTTAAAAGAGAATCTAAGTGCATGTTTGGCATCATAACTAAAAAGCAGTTTTTTGTTTTTAAAAACAGAAAATTATTTTTTTAAAAAAATTTGGCTTGTTTGGCCTTCTTTTTTTAAAACAGTTTTAAGAAAACAAAGTTACAAAAAACAAGAATTTTAAAAACAACAAAATATTGTTTTCTTTTTTTAAAAACTAATTCACTTTTGGTCAATATATTATTTTTAAAAACACTAACCAAACATGACTTGTTTTTAAAAACTTCAAAAATTAATTTTTATTCTCATTTCTAAAAATAATTTTTTAAAAACAAAAATCAGAAAATAATATCAAACATGCTCTAATGGCTCTTCCTTTTTGCTCTAATCTAACTTAGCTTTTCTTTTAAGAAGTTTAAATTGATTATTTAATTTTTACCTTTTAATGTCTATTGAAAATACATAAAAAATAACTCCACACAGTAATTTAATTGAGTTTTTCTTGAATTAATGACTTTCTTTAAAAAATACATTTAGACTATAATAATAAAATAAATTATATGATTATTTATTGCATCATTTTTAATTAAATTAGAAAATATCTAGCATAAAATTAAGTATACGTGTCTTGCATATAACTTTCTTCTAGTTTTAGTAATAGATCACTATTTTGAAGATGCTTTTACATAACAAAAATGGAGGAAGATTTTTTCTGTAAATTTTATATTTATGAACCTTTTTCTATTTTCTATATACATATATTCATAATTTTTCTAACCTTTATATATTAAAGTTTATTTCAATTAAAAATAGAATTCTTAATTAAAAAAAATCTTTAAAATTATATTTGTTTTCTTTCAAAATTTTCATAGGGTGTTTGGACTAATGAATGAAGGTCTAACTTAGAGAATGATCAAGATGATGAAAACAGTTAGGTACTAATTAATACTTAATTATATATTTATTAAACCAATACATAATATGGTGTGATTATAAAACTTAATAGGTTAACCTTAATAATAAACTAATTAAGCATCAACAATAGAGTAAAGCTCATATCTCACATAGCAACTACCACCAACAACACGACCTCCTCTTTTTCCAGTACAACAGTTCGGAAGGTTGCTTATTGCATCATCAAGACACTTTTGACAATCCATCCCATTAAGATCCCGAGTACACTGAACCAACCCATAAAGCTTTGGGTCGGGACCCGACCCGAGATCCATGTCACCCGTGGCATACAACTTTGAAGTTCTTGAAGCTTTATACGACAAACCACTCAGCAGTTCCTTCACCTTGGGATTAAACGACTCAGCGTTATCCACGTCTTGAACGTTCCACATGTAGAACCTGTTACTGTTATCGATTTGACCAAAGAAGTTGTCGTCTGAGTACTTCAAGAGGCAATTGTCGTACCATACAACGGCTCCTTTATTGTAAGGACAACGTTGTTGAAGCTCTTTGGCGGCTTCAACAACGCAGGTTTTACAGTTTTCTGTTGAGACGTCACCGCGGCAGAGGCCGAGCCCGTTGACTTGGCTGCTGTCATTGCCATTGCCGCCACCTTGACCGGTTGAGCTGACCCCGAAACCGGTAGGAGGTACTTTGATGGGCAAACGGTTATTGAGGAGTTCGTTTAAGTTGGCGGCGAAAGGGCTATTGGATGTGAAATTTTCTTTGTTGAAGCAGAAATGGAAGAGAGGATCGGTGGCTGTGGCTGCATGCAGAAAAATTAGAGAGAATAATAGTGTGGAAGTGATGAAGAGAGGGTTTTGTTTTGAGAACGACATGTCGTTTTGGAAAGTGATATATTTGTTTTCAGTGATGGTGGATATCGATTGTTCGATCATAATTGCTATAAATAGAGAAAAGTTATGGTTTGGCTAAGTAGGGAGTTGAAATATTTGACTTTTCCAAATGAGAAACATGGTCAACTTAATTGCGTGTATTTATTTAATAAATTATATGGCCAAAGAAGATGAGTTTTGTCAAATTCTCCTTATTAATAATGCATGCAATATATGAACCCAAAAAGCTTAGTCAAAACAGGATAAAATATATTGGTGGATGAGGTACTTTGTCAACCCAATCAACAGCCGTATATAACGAAAGTGTCCAAGAAGGGTTTGTAGTTAATTGTAAAGCTTAGAAAATACCATTATAATCAGGGGCACAGCAGCCCCTCATTTTTTTAAGTGGGTAAAATTATTATTATCAAAATAAAAATAATTAAAATTTAGGGATTATTTCATAAAAACATAAAACAACAAAAAAAAATACAAAAATACAAAAATACAGTTTTACGGAATTTTAAATATTTTTTAGATTTTTTAATTTTATTTATAGAAAATACGGTCTTGTTATGTTGTAATTTTATTAATTTGTTGTTGATTTTTTATTATATGTATGTTATTTTTTATTGTTATTTTCATGTTACTTTTATGTAATTTTCTTATTTATTTTATGTTGTTTTCGTGTTATTTTTTAAAAAAGTGTAAAAATATAAAAAAATATTCTTTAAACGTAAAAATATAAATATTTTACAAAAAAAATAGTGTCTTCTATAATTATTTTTAAAATTTATATATAACATTTTAAATGAGTACATCAGATGGGTAACATCTAATCAAATTGAACCGAATGAATTCAATCTAATATTAAATTAGATGTTAAAAATAAAAAAAAATAATAAAAAATGTTAGATTGAATCCACTCTTACCCACGTACCCCCACCACGCTAGTGATATATCTATGAAGAATGCATATATATATATATATATATATATATATATATACTAGGTGAATGTACGTGCCGAGCCACGTATTGCTAGTTTTATTTAAGATTTTGGTCTTTTTAAGATTTTGAATGTATTTTATTTTTAAAGATTACAAATTTTTTGTTTGAAAAAATTAAATATTTATATTTGAAATATTATTTAATAATATTAAAAATAATATTAGTGTAATTATAAAATTGTAAATAAATTTATTATTGGAGTAGTAGATTATTCTATTTAGTTCCTTTTTTAACATAGCATTGTAATGTAAGTTTATATCTATAAATATTCTGTAAAGTGTTAATATTATGTGAACATCTCCATTTATAAAGCTAAAAAGTAGGTCAATGACAGAAGTGGTATATCTGCAATCACACAAAGATAGAAGTGGTATTTCTGCTTCCTATGCTTATCCAGAGAAAACATTAGATAACTTGAGGTTAACTTTAATATATAAAGATTTTTCTTTTTCAAAAAATAAATAAAAAAAATATTAATATTCTCCCAAGATAGGTTTGTTAGAGAGATATGTGGCTAAGATGATTTTTTAAATTTAAAAAGAGATTATTAATATTTAAAAGATTGTTTAATTTTTTGATTTAATTATTGCGTTTATTTGTTAACGGCAGATCAAACCTAATCGTTAAATTTAACAGAATATTCTTTTATTTTTAAGTATATTCTGTTAAACCAAGAATTGCCGTTAGATAGACACTTTTAATATATAAAGATACTAGATGAGAGTTACGTGACGAGTCACGTAAATATTAGTTTTATATAAGTTCTAGTGGTTTTTGTTTAAGAATTCAGTAACTAATATATAAACCTATAATATACACATTGTTATTCAAATGTTATAGTGGGGATTTCAACCCATTATAATGGTAGATAGATCTATTTAAGTTTTTCATATTTGTAAAGATTATAAATCTAAATTTTTAATTTTCTTGATTTGAGATTTTGAATTGTTCTAATTTATTTGTTTATAAATTTAATGAAATACTTGAATATTTATTTGTTCTGATTTTGAATTGTTCTGATTTATTCATACTTGAATATTTATATTAATGATTGTTAATGAAATTAGTCTGTAGCTTTATGTTTCTAAAAAAAAAGGTATTTTTTAATATAGAGTTTAAATTTTATATTGATGATTGTTAATGAAATTAGTCTGTAACTTTATGTTTCTAGAAAAAAAAAATAGTATTATTTTATATAGAGTTTAAATTTAAATTTATATAAACATATTTAACCGGAGTTTAATTTAAAAAAGGATTGTTTAATTTTTTGGGTTTAATTATTGGGTTTATTTTTAAATTTTTTGAAATTTGAATCTTAGAGGATTAACATTTAAATTGAAATGTATAAGATGTAAGACCTTAACCACAACATTAATGCTTGAGATTTTCTTCTCATGAATGAGAATCAGACGATCTTCCAATTTCTGTCAATATACAGAAACAACTCTACATGAGGATAAACAGACCTAAAATAAAACATCCAGGATGACTCTAGCACACACTGACAACTGAAAATTTCATAGTATTAAAACGTCGGTTCACAATAAGATAATAACCACTTACAGATTTTTGGTTTTCTGGTTTGTTATGAAATAAGGAGAGATGTAGCCCCGGTCTAACTTCATTCCTTCAACAACTTCCAATTCATTGTACAAGGTTTTTCCATCATGCATAAAATTAGCAGAATTTTGGCTGAATAAATGAATTACAACACAATTACTAAAAACAGTTACAAAAGTTTTCCATAACGTGGAATCTAAGGCCTTGATATAGTTTTTCTTTTCTTTTTATAAGATGGCTTGATATAATTTAATAAATCATGAATGTAAATATGTAAATATACGTTTAAATGATGACAATGGAAAATACAGAAATTAAACATTAAGTCCTTAATATGAGCACAAACAGTCCAAGTACCTCGAACTATCAATGCCGAGATTACAAACAATGTAACACAACTAACAAGTTGATGCTTCAAAAACATATAAGTTGTTCTGAAATAAAAAGGATATAGAAAGAAACTTACTTGAATTGTGATAACTCCCTCTTTGCCAACCTTTTCCATTGAGCAACTTCATAGGTCACAACATATTAGCTTAATCAACCAATCAAAAACTTCAGCCATTAATAACAAATCTGAGAATAAGAAAGAAAAAACATGCCATTACCTCAGAAGTTTGATCCGTAGCTAAGACAGCACGAGGGACAGTTGAACGCCGTGATCCCATGGCTAATTTTGATTTTCGAATGACCAAACTGTTCCTAGAAAAGTCCTTGGAAGATTGTGACTTCCGTGGACGAGTTGCGACCTGATTAAAGGAAGGAGTTTGAAACAAAGTGTTTGCGGGAATGCCAGATGAATTAAGCTTGCTTTGAACCAAACTTTGGTTCACCAAATTATGCCCAATGGAATTGCTCATGTTCGTTTCCTCTCCTTGCTTTTGAAGAAACCAATTAAAAGAAAAGAATCGTTACCACAAATCAAGAAACGAGCACAAACACAGAATCTTTAATCACACGATTTTTTGTTTTTATTTATTTCATAACATTTTCAACGAAATTATATATTTTGAAAAGACTTTTTTCAGATTCAAAAGTTATAATATATTTATATCAACTATTAAATGATAGAAAAAAATAAAATCTAAACTTAAAACTATTTTAAAAATAACTCAATTTTTCAAATAAACTACGAAATAACACAATTTTCAAACTCCATTATCGATTTAGAAAAATCGACTCCATTCTTGAGCAATATCGAGCTTAAATCATCACTGAAAAACAACACATACCAAAAAAAAAAAACAAACGATTACAGTGTAAAAGCAGAGAGAAATTTTCCTCACTAACCTGTAATCGGAGCTGGAAATTAGATTGTATATAAAATCATTTTGATATAAAAAAATATATTAAACATTTAGCTTTTGTTAAAACTAAATTTTGAGAGAGAGAGAGAGAGAGAGAGAGAGAGAGAGAGAGAGAGAGAGAGAGAGAGAGAGAGAGAGAGAGAGAGAGAGAGAGAGAGAGAGAGAGAGAGAGAGAGAGAGAGAGAGTCGATCAATGGCGAAAGAAGAGAAGAGAACTATAAAGCTTCGTTGGAAGCTTTCAGTTTGCTCCGCTCTTCTTGATTGGTCGTCCTGTGTACGATTCTTCTTCGAGTTTACACAAGTGACATGGCGTTTTATCAGCAACACTGTCCACGTGTATAGACTCTATTGTAAATTAGAGGATCCTAAAGACTCCAATTGAGCAAAAGTTTACCAAAACATATTAGCTTTGGAAATAAACCTGTGCTATCTCTTCAGATGTGCTGATCATTCGTGCTCTGCTCTTCAAGTTTGTCACAACAGCATCAACTGCCATTGTAATACCACGTCTTAGGTCCATGACATTCATCCCAGCAGCAACTGACTTGCATCCTTCGGTAAAAATGGCACGGGTAAGAACTGTAGCACAAGTTGTACCTGCATATTCAACAAAAAATATTCTCAGTGGTTGAGCAAAAATATAGACAAAGTAAGAAATCTGCAAACTTTGACAATCAATTAATTACCAAAGCCAAATTCTGAGGCTTACCATCACCAGCAACATCGTTTGTGGCATCAAAAATGGGGAATATACAGTTTGTTAGAGAGATATATGGTTAAAGATGATTTGTTTTAATTTAAAAAGAGATTATTAATATTTAAAAGATTATTTAATTTTTTTGGTTTAATTATTGGGTTTATTTATTTGTTAACGTTTAACGGGAGATCAAACCTAATCGTTAAATTTAACAGAATATTTTTTTATTTTTAAGTATATTCTGTTAAACCAAGAAATGCTGTTAGATAGACACTTTTAATATATAAAGATATATATATATATATGTGATGACTTATATTGGAAGTCTAGAAGCCACAGTTTATTTCTCAACCTTCTACAATTTATTTTTATAACTTAATTAATCTACGACTACACGTTGTCGGCCACCGAAAATTAATATTAATAATGCTTATTAATATTAGTGGAACTTCTTTTTCAATTACTATACTACTAATATATTAGCATAGCATTGGTAGGCTATCTCTAATTATCTACAATGTGGAATATATCAAAATTGTTTATATTTAGTAAAAAAGTAATTTTTGCGATGTTTCAATTTTTAGCATTCTAATTCAATGTATAATTATAAAATTTGACCTAAAATTTAATGTTTAAATAATTTTTTTTATTAAAATAATATACTAATAAATAAATAAATAATAAAAACAACATAAAAGTAAATAAATAAATAATGTATTTATAGTAATGTAAATATTGTATTAAATATAACATAATATTTATCATGTATTAAATTTATAAGGACACGATTTTGTGTTATGATTGTACTTTCACGGAATGTATTCCGTGATGTACGGCAGTCGTTAGATGGGCGAGTTATTTGATTTGAGAGCTGGAGTTGATCTAGAGGTAATTAAGGTAAAAAAATAGTAACGTACCCTGAGACCCATCTAATGTATTACGTACATCACAGAATACATTCCGTGAAAGTACATCACAGGACAAAATCGTGTCCCTAAATTTATATTATTTTTTGACACACCACTAAAACATATTTTTTTTACTAGGTGAACTATGTTGTAGTTTTGCATCTCCATAGAAGATGATCATATAATTTTTAATGAGGTAGATAGATAATGTCTTGGGAGTTAGTGGTTTTTTATACTATCATTAAATAATGAAAATATAAATAAATAGTATTTTTTTTTTCTGAATTATGACCTTTATAAGTTTTGTTCCATTCTATGAATTAGTTTTTGTTGCAAAATTTCTCTTGAAATATAAAAATTGTTTCAAATATTTTTTTCAGGCATATTTGGTTTATGTTTTTAAACAATCTTTGATGTTAACATAAAGTAATTTAAGAGTCTAGACAAAATAAAAAAAAAAACAAAAAAAACAAAATAGCAGCCTAATAATGAGCTATGTGAATATGTATATGCATTCTTAAAGCTAATGTTTACTTGTTTAATGTCAATAAACTAAATTTGAGGTGATTTAAACTTTTTAAATAAATCATCCTACTATAGCTATATGATCACATAATGTTATATTCATTTGAACTATTTAATGAA